>NW_017673983.1:84058-91026 GCF_001879085.1 Nicotiana attenuata
AACCCCTTGTTTTTCTTAAAACTCTTCTTTTAAATACTTCTTCCTGCACTTCACACTACTCTTAGAGAATAGGTTCTGCCCCCTTCGTGTGAGCATTGCTTTGAGTACCCCTGAGTGCTCACTGAACTTTGACACACAGGTTTGGTATTCCACACTGCACCTATCTTGCATTCTTCTAAAATGTCTAGGTGTTGGTATTGGTCTGGGACCCAATGGGGTCCTAGGAAGCTTTGCCGCACCTAGACCATGGCAAAGGCTGTAAACTCGAAGGGGTTGAGATTGGAAGATTGGGCCTGATTGAAGGCTCCCTATAGCATAGCTTCTTATTTTTTTGTTCTTTAGTATTGTAATTCAGATGCTACTGGTTTGTAATAATTTGTTAACAAACAATTGGGGGTGAATAGTGAATATGGGGGAGGGTTATGCATGCTTAGTATAAATCATGGTAGAAAATATGCCTTATAGGATTTTATTTATTATTTGCGCAATAGACAACCTGTTATAGTCATGCATCTCAATTCATTAGAGATCCTGCTTTAGGGCTTATTTTTCAGACTGTCATTACGCTCATCTTGTAACCACGACCAGTTAATAACCAGCAAATAATTAACAACAAGCCAAATAACTTGTCATTACTGCATTGGCATGTTAGAAATCATGTTCTTAGGAACTCTTACGTGCATTAGATACCCTGCCCATAGGACTTCTCACTTTTTCGAGTCGCAGTGGTTAATTCATGTTAGTCCAACAAACGTATTAAAATATGGCTAAGTAGTTTGAAATGTTTTTCTGCAAACACCATACCGTGCGTACCTTTATAAATCAGAATCAAATAGGTGTGTCCATTCCTTTATAAATAATCAGATAATGTATAACGACGCCTTCGCAAACCTTAGGGCCGTTAAGAACTGATCAGTTGTGTGTCTGTTAGCCTGAAACTCACCAACTTCTTTAAGTTTTAACTCTGCCATTCCTATTCTTGTTTTGATTTTCTGAAGAGTTCACTCAGCTTTTTCTTAAACAAAACTCTGCCGAAAACGATTTTGAAATGATGCACCTAATTTACTTTTACTGAGTTCTGATTTTTGTGTCTGTAAATCCCTGGTTTACCTATCTCTTCCCAGAATTGTGCTATTATTGTTACTACTTTCTTTTTTTTCTAAAACCATGTTTTAACCGCTGTAAAAGTCCCTATCCTTTTGAGACCTTAATAATGTTTAAGTCATGCTACTTATGTGTTTTGTTTGAGGAGGTGTACATGGGCCTTTACATGTTTATATGCTCTCCCCCAATATGTAGTATGCGTTTTTGTATGTCGCCTTAGATTTTGTCCTTTGAAACTAATCAGCCTAGTATCCTACCCTTTAGGATTAGTAGTCCTAAGTGCCTCCGGGACTGATAGGATGGGGGCGGGTAATAGCATGCAATAGGTAAAATGAGACCATTTCGCATTTAATACCTTAACGGGGTGGGGAAGGGTAGACATGGAGATGATGATCACGCGATAACACCATGCCTACGATTGGCTACCGGTGTTGCGTGGATGATCCATGTATATTACAAAACCTAGGACCCCCTTTCCTTACGTAACTTCGTTATTATTTTATCAATGAAAATCTGGCTTTCGTTTCAGTCACCAAATTCCTCTTTAATTTCCTGCACTATTCTCTTCCTCTGAAAAATTCTGCTCATTCACTTCTTTGTTTACATTCCTGCGTTTATACATTCTCTTAAACAATTATGAGGCCGCCTAGTCCTTAATTTCAGCATGCTTGTTAATAGTTATATATCCCTACTTGCAGTCTTTATGCGGAATTATCTTGTATGCTTATTTGCATGTAAAGTCACAATATAGCATGGTCGGGAACCACACTAGTGGATCTCGAGGGGTTCCTAACACCTTCCCCTCGAGATAATTTCTAGCCCTTACCCGAACTCTGGTTTTCCAACTCAAAAAAAAACCTTAGTGTCCTAATGCACTTAATCATTAGGTGGCGACTCTTCAAATCCAAAAACCCAATTCCCAAACGGGAATAGAGTTGTCTTCTCAAATGTCGTAAACCCGATTTCGTGAGGAAAAGGGGGCGTCGAGAGCATGGCGACTCTGCTGGGGATTTCTTTAGGCTTTTACCACTTCATGTTATGTGTGACTTTATTGCTTCTTTATTGCTTTATTTAATGTCCTTATTCGAAAATGACTTGGCTTTTTGTTTCTTTTTCTTTAACGCTTTCATTTACTACTTTCCTTCAATACCGTTGTAATTTTTGAGCAATTATTGTAATTATTATTTCTTTTATGAACGTGAAAATACGTGACAGCTTGCTTCATTCTCGTAATTGCATCTTCAACATAATATTCCAGTCGTGCCAAACAAATACCATAGCAACGCTTATAATAAGTTGTTGCGCTCTTCCGATATTATTATCCCCTAAATTTGGCATAGGTGTATTTGCGGTAAAACCAGTCGATCAGCGGTGCAGTCGACGGTTCCGTGCCTTTCCCTCTTGAGTTGTCCGCTCAAGGGTACCGGTCTAATACCCCATAGAAACCTTATTCTGTTTAACTGTGCATGCATTACTGTCAAACCTAGCCGAGTCAGTTATGTTGTCCACATAATGACTCTTTAAGATAGCCTTGTCCAAATTCCACTGGGTTTCCCTAGAACCCAACGGACAACACCATATTTTGTGCATTTATTTGGAGAACTAAATGCCATTATGCTAATTATTGGTTTAAATAGTCGAGTCCGGTGGGGGGGGGGGGTATGGTCTTAACCTTTTTGTTTTGTAGAAAATGGAGAACAAAGTCCCCGACTTCGGTATGGATAGTATACCCTCACTCTTGCTGACCAGGTGGAGGAATCTCCCATCAAGTGACCAAATTAATTAATGGAAAGAGAGGGTCACCAAGGCTAGTGAGAAGCTGAAATATCTGGAATACAGTCTGCTGGAGTTGGAAGGGAAAGTGAGGAAAAGAGTCATTGATTGCTAGAACGCTGAGGGAAACGAAGGAGAACGCCTGGCAAAGGAATTTATACTGGTGAACCTACGCGAGCTGGAGGATTTGATCAACGAGAGCATTCAACCTGCGGAAGGTCCTTCTGGGACCAAGTAGTTAGGAGTCTTTTCTTTTCGCTTTAAAATGTAATAAGGCCAATGGCCAGAAGTGACATTTTACTTTCTGCAATTTTAGTGTCGTTTTGGGATTCGTCTTATTTTTATCAATAAAATGAGGCATTTAGCATTATAAGTTCTCCGAATCAACTTGTCGCTAGGCCTACCTCGGGCACAACGAGGCATCCAAACTAGGACACGATTTATATTCTTACACTATGTGTTTAAACATTGCAACATTTTTTCTCAGAATCCGTACTAACTTATTACCTTTTTTGTTTTTACTTTTGTTTTATTCCCCTCCCCAAAAGGTTAGCTCATGCACTCTGGCATCATCATCCTACTCCACAAGATCTAAGGGCCCTCCACCACCCCCTCCTTCGAGTCCTATCAGAAACAAGAACAAAGCAAAAATGGAAGACTTGAGCAACATCAGAAAGGAGAACTCGGGTGAACGGGTAAAGGTTCCTCAGGGTGTTCAGGTTTCAAAAGAAAGTGTTGCCCAGCTCGAACAGAAGTTACTGAAATTTCAAGAAGAATTGGACCAAGTTCGGAACTTGGCAAACTTTGTCATTTTCTCTCAATACCCTAGATGTCAACTTTCCCAATGCTCAAAACCCTATACCTCCACAGAACACCCCGAAACCACATAAACAACCCGCTCTCCATCAAAATTGCAAAACATGTCACACTTCAAACAACACCCCGTTCCTCATTCCTGAACCACTAAACACAAATTATCATCCCCACCATACCCCCATCTATGTGGAAACCATGCCACAATATACTCAACCTATCTCAAGCACACTGGAGTCTGACGACAAAGACTCTCTCATCAAGAACCTGGCCGCAAAACTTAAGAAACTGACTAGCCGAGTCCAGGGTGTTGAAGGAAACAAAGGTATTGAGGGGCTGAATTATGAGGACCTTTGCATTCAGCCAGACATCGAACTTCCCAAGGGGTACAAACCTCCCAAGTTTGAGATGTTTGATGGCTCAGGGGATCCCAGAGTCCATTTGAGGACATACTATGATAAGCTGGTCGGTGTAGGAAGAGATGAAAAGATTCGCATAAAGCTCTTCATGAGAAGTTTGATAGGTGATGCTCTATCTTGGTACATTAGCCAAGACCCAAAAAGTGGACAAGCTGGGTAGGAATGGCATCCGATTTCATGGACAGGATCAGATTCAACACGAAGAATGCGCCAGATGTATTCTACATCCAGAATTTGAAGAAGAAACCCACAGAGACATTCCGCGAGTATGCTACTCGTTGGAGATCAGAGGCTGCTAAGGTCAGGCCGGCCTTGGAAGAAGAACAGATGAACAGGTTTTTCGTCCGAGCTCAGGATCCACATATTATGAGAGGTTGATGTTGATCGAAAGCCAGAAATTCTCCGATTTCATCAAGCTAGGAGAAAGGATTGAGGAATGCATTAAAAGTGGTATGGTCACTAATTTTGAGGCATTGTAGGATACCAACAAGGCTCTATAGTCTGGTGGCATGTCCAAGAAAAAGGATGTGAGTGCCGTGATGGTTGCACAAAGAACGAAATCCCCAGTAAAATACCAAGCTTACCCAATACCTCCTCTCGCATATTAGCCTATCCCTAATTACCAAGCACCTCCGCCTTCTTACCAAATCCCTCCACCTACTTACCAATCATCTCCATCCCCCACATATCAACCTACCTCACCGAGATATTCCCAACCCGCACCCGTCTACCAAGCCTATAATGCTCAGCCCTCTCACTATCAATCACCTCCCACCCGCCAAAACTTCCCTAGTCCACGTCCTAACTTCGACCGTAGACCTCACAAGCAATACACCGCCATCGCCGAACCAATCGACCAGCTATATGAAAGGCTTAGAGCTGCTGGTTACGTCACCCCAATCCCTGCCATAACTCCAGAAAATCCTTCCAAATGGGTCAACCCAAACAAAACTTGTGCATACCATTCCGGCATGAAGGGGAATACCATTGATGAATGATGATCTCTGAAGGATAAAATCCCAGCTTTAATTGATAACAAAATCATCGTGGCAAAGGAGCCTGCTCCCAATGTTCGCAGCAATCCCCTGCCTGATCATAAGGGTGGAGGTGTGCACATAATTGAGGTAGAAGATGATTGGGATCCCAAAGGGTCGATTGGATTGATTGCCGAAGGTGACGAGCCGAAGAAACCAACAGTCACACTTAATCCGATTGTTGTCCAGATCCAGCCATCTGGGGATGCTGAATTAAATATGTCCATACCTCTCGAGCTTGGAACACCGTCATCCACAAAGACCGTAGAGCCAATTGAGGTGGAGTTTGGGTCTCCAAAGGCACCTGTACCATTTGAAGTTGCTGTGTTACCTCCCAAAACAAGGGTGCCCATTCCTATAGCAATGTCAGCCACAACACCATTCCATACACAGGCCATTCCTTGGGATTACACCACCGAGGCGAGAAGGAAGGGGAAAGCTAGGTCTGGAGAAGCAATTGCAGCATAGGGTATGACCAGAACCGACAGGGTTTATACTCTGGAGCATTTAGTTGAACCAAGTAAGCAGTCCTATGGATGGCCTACTGAAACTGGGCCTGATGATCTCTAGCGGATGATACAAGCAAAAGAGTACTCGGCCGTTGATCAATTGAATAAAACATCAGCACAGATCTCCGTCCTGGCTCTGCTACTAAGCTCTGACGAACATAAAAATGCCTTGTTGAAAATACTGAGTGAGGCATATGTACCCAGCAACATAACTGGAGGAGTGTCACGACCCAATTCCCACCCAGTCGTGATGGCGCCTCTCGTGAAGACAAGGCCAGCCAACAGAACAATCAACACTGCTTTTGACAATTTCTTAGCATAACAGGTTTAAAACATAGATACTGATTAATCATAAGTTCGGAAATAGACGTAACATAACGGGGAAAAACCATCCCAAACTCAGCCCGATGATCAGGGTGTCACAAGTTACGAGCTACTACAGAGTTGATGAAAATACTACAAGTCTGGAAACATAGTCTGAAGATGAATAAAATATGCAGAAGATAAGGAAGAACGGGGCTGTGGACGTCGACAGCTACCTCGTCTCTCCTAGTCCGCCTGGTCTGGAAGGAAATCAGCGCTCAGGTACGAACTCAGCTGTGCTTGTCTCTGCACACATGGTGCAGGAAGTAATGTGAGTACTCCGACCCAGTGAGTAATAAAATTAAATAACGACTGAGAACATAAAATCCCACAAGGGCACAAATAATGCTATCTCAAGCAGCAACATCAGATAAACAGTAGAAGCCAGTGAAATATAGGAAGAAAAATCTTTTTGAAAACAATCAATAAAACAAGTATGCTCAAGTATGGTCAGCCATTGTTACCTGACCGGTCAGCCATTGTTACCTGACCAAAAGCGTATTACAGTGCCATTGTTACCACTGGTCAGTCATTGTTACCTGACTGGTCAGTCATTGTTACCTGACCAAACACGTATAACAGTGTCATTGTTACCACTGTTCAATATTTAATCACTCTAGATGGGTACCCGCGCTCACTGTGGGTGTGCAGACTCCGGAGGGGCTCCTACAGCCCAAGCGCTATCAACAAGGCCTGAAAGCCTGAACAATATCAATACGAGGCCTGAAAGCCTGCTCACAATACACTCGAGGCCTGAAAGCCTCCTCACAATGCACTCGAGGCCTGAAAGCCTCCTCACATCACTCAGCATATCCTCACATATGGCCATCGGCCTCAATCAGTCCAAAAATAATCATAAGCCCCTCGGGCAATAGTAAAGAAACAATAATGCTCAGCTCAACAGTAGTTCAAATATCAGTTAGGACTCAAGGTTTGAGTAAAATATAGCTGAG
>NW_017673983.1:91038-111883 GCF_001879085.1 Nicotiana attenuata
CTCTGCACACATGGTGCAGGAAGTAATGTGAGTACTCCGACCCAGTGAGTAATAAAATTAAATAACGACTGAGAACATAAAATCCCACAAGGGCACAAATAATGCTATCTCAAGCAGCAACATCAGATAAACAGTAGAAACCAGTGAAATATAGGAAGAAAATCTTTTTGAAAACAGTTAAAAATCAATCATACTCAACCAGTAAGTCAGCAACTGTTACCTGACCGGTCAACCATTGTTACCTGACCAAACGCGTATTACAGTGCCATTGTTACCACTGGTCAGTCATTGTTACCTGACTAGTCAGTCATTCTTACCTGACCAAACGCGTATAACAGTGTCATTGTTACCACTGTTCAATATTTAATCACTCTATATGGGTACTCGCGCTCACTGTGGGTGTGCAGACTCCGGAGGGGCTCCTACAGCCCAAGCGCCATCAACAAGGCCTGAAAGCCTGAACAGTATCAATACGAGGCCTGAAAGCCTCCTCACCTTACTCATCATGCCCTCACATAAGGCCCTTGGCCTCAGTCAGTCCAGAAATAGTCAACAGCCCCTCGGGCAACAGTAAAGCAATAATACTCAGCTCAAACAATAGTTCAAATATCAGTTTAAAACTCCAAGTTTGAGTAAATATGGCTGAGTTCAAGAAACAGTGAAAATCACATGGACTGAGTTCAAATAATATTTCAAACAGTGAGGAAAAAAGTGATGATAGTTCATAAAGAGTTCAAACAGTCGGCAATAAGCCCCAAATATGGCAATAAGCCCAAATCATAGTGAAAACAACAAGTCATTGCTAATACGCGGTAAAATATCATCCGGACTGGACCAAGTCACAGTCCCCAATAGTAAATGACCTCGCGCTCGTCATGGAACGCGTGTCTCATCTCAACATAGCACCAAGTTGTGCAAATCCGGGGTTTTCAAACCCTCAGAACATCATTTAAAATCATTACTCACCTCTAGCCGGTCAAAGTCTAGCTCGCTATGCCTTTTCCCCTCGAATCGACCTCCTCGCGCGTCGAATCTGATCAAAACCACAAGGAATACATCACAATAGGCTAATGGGTCATAACCCAATCGAAAAGACTCGAAAAATATCAAAAATCACGAAGTTGGCAAAACCCGAGCCCCGGGCCCACTTCTCGAAAAATTACGAAATTCACATCTCCGGATTCCTCGTCTCGCCACGAGTCTATACATATCAAAATCATCAAAATCGGGGTCCATTTGACCCCTCAAATCCCATTTTAAACTCTCTTAAATTTAAGCCCTAAACCACCATTTTTGACCTTTCATTCCTTGATTATTCAGTCCAAATTCATGTTTATACACCATAAAATCAAGCTCTAAGTCCAAGAGTTCATACCTGATAATAGCCCTCGAATCCCTCTTCAAAATCGCCTCAAAGCTCTCAAGGTTCGGAGTCCAAAATGTCACTCTTTCAAAAATTCGCGAAGAAGATGTTCTCACTTAACCTGCCAGTTATTTCCGCTTCTGCGGATTAATTCCCGCTTTTGCGCCTTCCGCTTATGCGGTCAATGTCCGCTCCTGCAGACCTTTCACTTAAGGCAACTTTCCGCTTCTGCGATCCAACTTCGCATCTGCGGGACCGCTTAAGCGACCCAATGTCCCACTTCTGCGAACCTGACCTGGGCTCCTATTTCCGCTCCTGCGAGGCCTAGCTCGCTTCTGCGAGACCGCATCTGCGATCTCCTTTCCGCAGTTGCGGAAACACCTACTGCAACCAAAAACCTGCAATTTTCCAACTTCAAATTCCTTCCGTTAGCCACCCGAAATCACCCCGAGGCCCCCCGGGACCTCAACCAAAGTTACCATTACATCTTAAAACATTATTCAAAATTGTTCCAATCCTCAAAACACGTCTAACAACGCTAAAACCATTAAATCACATCGAATTCAAGCCTAAGTTTCTTCAAAACTTCCGCAACACGCATTCGATCAAAACCCGACCAAAACATCTCCGAATGACCTGAAATTTTGCACACACATCCAAAATCACCTAAAGGAGCTACTGAAACTCTCGGAATTCCATTCCGACCCTCGGATCAAAATCTCGCCTACCAACCGGAATTGGCCAAAATACTAACTTCGCCAATTCAAGCCTAATTCTACACCGGACCTCCAAAACCAATTCCGATCACGCTCCTAAGTCACAAATCATCCCCCGAAGCTAACCGAATCTCCGGAAATCACATCCGAGCCCTCTAACCAACTAGTCAACTTCCGGTTGACTTTTCCAAAACAAACTTTCCTTAGAGAGACTAAATGTCTCATCTCCTACCAAGACCAAACCAATCCAACTCGATTACCTCACATACCGATAATGAAGCATAGAGAAACATAATATGGGAAAAACGGGGCGGTAACTCACTTGACGACGGGCCGGGTCGTCACATCCTCCCCAACTAAAACAAACGCTCATCCTTGAGCGGGTCAAGGAACATACCTGGAGTCTCAAACAAGTGAGGATATCTGCTCAGCATCTCCCGCTTGGTCTCCCAAGTAGCCTCCTCTGCGGGCCGACCTCTCCACTGTACCTTCACTGAAGATATATCCTTTGACCTCAACTTTCGAACCTGACGACCCAAAATAACCACTGGCTCCACATCATATGTCAAATCGTCATCCAACTGAACCGTGCTGAAGTCCAATACATGAGATAGGTCCCCAACATACTTCCGAAGCAAGGATATATGAAATACCGGATGCACACTAGACAAGCTGGGTGGCAAAGCAAGCTTATAAGTCACCTCCCCAATCCTCTAAGTATCTCAAAAGGGCCAATGAACCGCGGACTCAGCTTCCCTTTCTTTCCAAATCTCATAACGCCCTTCATAGGCGAAACCTTCAACAAGACCTTCTCGCCCACCATATAAGATACATCTCGAACCTTCTGGTCCGCATAACTCTTCTGACGCGACTGAGCTGTACGAAGTCTCTCCTGGATCACCTTCACCTTCTCTAAGGCATCCTGCACCAACTCTGTCCCCAATAGTCTAGCCTCGCCGGGCTCAAACCAACCAACCGGAGATCTGCACCGTCTCCCATATAAGGCCTCATACGGCGCCATCTGAATACTAGACTGATAGCTGTTGTTGTAAGCAAACTCTGCGAGTGGCAAGAACTCAGCCCAAGAACCTCCAAAATCAATAACACAGGCACGCAACATGTCCTCCAATATCTGAATGGTACGCTCGGACTGCCCGTCCGTCTGAGGATGAAATGCGGTACTCAACTCTACCTGTGTACCCAACTCTCGCTGAAAAGTCCTCCAAAACTGGGAAGTAAACTGAGTACCCCTATCTGAGATGATAGAAACTGGGACCCCATGCAACCGAACAATCTCCCGGATGAAAATCTCTGCCAGCCGCTCCGAAGAATAGGTAGTACACACCGGAATGAAGTGCGCGGACTTGGTCAGCCGATCCACAATCACCCAAATCGAATCAAACTTCCTCGAGGTACGAGGGAGACCACTCACAAAATCCATAGTAATCCTCTCCCATTTCCACTCCGGAATATCCATCCGCTGAAGTACACCACCGGGCCTCTGATGCTCATATTTGACCTGCTGATAGTTGAGACACCGAGCTACATAACTCACAATATCTTTCTTCATTCTCCTCCACCAGTAATGCTGCCTCAAATCCTGGTACATCTTCGCGGCACCCGGATGAATGGAATACCGCGAGCTGTGGGCCTCCTCTAATATCAGCTCCCGAAGCCCATCCACATTGGGCACGCAAATCCGGCCCTGCATCCTCAACACGCCATCATCACCAATAGACACATCTCTAGCATCACCATGCTGGACCCTGTCTTTAAGGACAAGCAAATACGGGTCATCATACTGGCGCTCTCTAATGCGGTCATACAAGGAAGACCGAGAAACCATACAAGACAACACCCGACTAGGCTCCGAAATATCTAGCCTCACCATCCGATTGGCCAAATCTTGGACATCAACTGCAAAGGGCCTCTCCCTAACTGGAATTTATGCCAAACTACCCATACTGACCGCCTTTCTGCTCAAAGCATCGGCCATCACATTGGCCTTCCCCGGGTGATACAAAATGGTAATATCATAATCCTTGAGTAACTCAAGCGACCTCCGCTGCCTCAAATTAAGATCCTACTGTTTGAACAAATGCTGAAGGCTGCAATGATCGGTATATACCTCACAAGATACGCCATATAAGTAGTGCCTCCAAATCTTCAAAGCATGAACTATAGCAGCTAACTCCAAATCATGTACAGGGTAGTTCTTCTCATGGGGCTTCAACTGACGAGAAGCATATGCAATAACTCTACCCTCCTGCATCAACACACATCCGATCCCAACTCTCGAAGCATCACAATACACAGTGTAAGAACCTGAAGCTGATGGCAATACCAACACTGGAGCCGTGGTTAAAGCTGTCTTGAGCTTCTAAAAGCTCTCCTCACACTCATCAGACCACACAAATGGTGCACCCTTCTGATTCAACTTGGTCAAGGGTGAAGCAATAGATGAAAAACCCTGGACGAACCGGCGATAATAACCCGCCAAACCGAGGAAACTCCGAATCTCCATGGCAGAGGACGGTCTAGGCCAACTCTGAACCGCCTCTATCTTCTTAGGATCAACCTGAATACCATCACTGGACACCACATGCCCCAGGAAAGCCACAGAACCAAGCCAGAACTCACACTTGGAGAACTTTGCATAAAGCTTCTCCTCCCTCAATCTCTGTAATACCACTCTCAAATGATGTGCGTGCTCCTCCTGGCTACGCGAGTACACCAGGATGTCATCAATAAAAACAATCACAAATGAATCCAGATACGGCCGAAATACACTGTTCATCAAGTGCATGAATGCTGCTGGGGCATTAGTCAACCCAAAGCACATAACTAGAAACTCATAGTGCCCATATCTCGTCCGGAAAGCAGTCTTCATAATATCTGAATCCCTTATCTTCAGCTGGTGATAGCCTGAACGGAGGTCAATCTTGGAGAATACCCTTGCCCCTGGAGCTGGTCAAACAAATCATCAATATGGGGCAGGGGATACTTGTTCTTCACTGTCACCTTGTTCAATTTCCTGTAGTCAATGCACATTCTCATTGTGCCATCCTTTTTCTTCACAAACAAGACCGGTGCACCCCACGGTGACACACTCGAACGAATGAACCCCTTATCCAGGAGTTCCTGAAGCTGATCCTTTAGTTCTTTCAACTCTGCTGGTGCCATGCGATACGGAGGAATAGAAATAGGCTGAGTGCCCGACACCAGATCAATACCAAAATCAATGTCCCTGTCCGGCGGCATGCCCGGCAGGTCCGCTGGAAACACATCAGGGAAGTCCCTCACAACGGGAACAGAATCGAGACTAGGAGTCTCAGATCCAACATCTCTCACAAAAGCCAAATACGATAGACAACCTTTCCCAACCATCCGCTGTGCCTTTAGGAAGGAAATAACCTTGCTGGGAACGTAGTCGGTCATACCACGCCACTCAATCTTCGGAACACCCGGAATAGCCAATGTAACTGTCTTGGCATGACAGTCCAGAATAGCATGGTACGGAGATAGCCAGTCCATACCCAGATAACATCAAAATCTACCATGCCTAACAACAACAAGTCGACTCGGGTCTCCAGACCCCCAATAGTCACCAGACAAGATCGATATACATGATCCACAATAATAGTATTACCCACCGGGGTAGATACGTGAACAGGCAAAGCAAGACACCCTCGGGTCGTACCCAGATGATGGGAAAAAATGAAGACACATAAGAGTAGGTAGAACCGGGATCAAATAAGATAGAGGCATCCCTGTGGCAGACTGAGATAATACCTGCGATAACAGCATCAGATGCAATAGCGTCTCTCTTGTCTGGGAGAGCATAGAATCGCGCCTGGCCACCGCCTGATCGGCCTCCCCCTCTGGGGCGACCCCTAGCTGCCTGACTCTCACCCCTAGCTGGCGGGGCGGGTGCTGAAGAGGATGGGCCAGAAGACGAGGGCTGACCCCTCTGCTGAGACTGACTACCACGGCGCCGAGGATAATGCCTCCACATGTGCCCAACCTCCCCGCACTCATAACAGCTCCCGGGTGCTGGAGAATGGGACTGAAGGGAACCCCGCACATCAGAGTGACTGGCTGACGCACTCGGTCTGGAGAAACCCTGAACAGATGGAGCTCGTGATGAACCCTGAGCTGGAAGAGCGCTGAGAGATGGCTGGCTCTGCTGATAACCCTGATGACCTCGGCCGGAAGATGACCCACGATACTCAGAGCGAGCTGACTGAGGAGGCCTAAATGAATGACCTCTGCTCTGCTGGAACTGACCCCTAGACGGAGCACCACTGAAGCTACCAGAACCTCGAGGCCTCTTGGCCTCCCTCTCCTCTCTGTCCTAACAGCGAGCCATCTCAATATCACGAGCAATATCAACTGCATCCTCAAAGGAAATACCCAAAACTCTCTGTCGAGTCATCAGAATACGGAGGTGATAGTTAAGTCCATCTACAAACCTCTTGATCCTCTCTCTGTCGGTCGGAACTATCCACGAGGCATGACGGGCCAACTCAGAAAATCTCGCCTCATACTGGGTCACAGTCATGTCTCCCTGTTGAAGCCACTCGAACTGCCTGCGCAGCTCCTCTCTCTGAGACTGTGGTACCCACTTCTCCAAAAAGATAGTGGAGAACTCCTGCCATGACAAAGGCGCTGCACCTGCCGGCCTACGCCGCTCTTACGACTCACACCATGTGAAGGCAGCCCCAGTGAACTGAAATGCGGTGAATGCTACCCCGCTGGTCTCCAAAATCCCTGCTGTCCGAAGCATACGCTGACACTTGTCCAGAAATCCCTGGGCATCCTCGCCCTGAGCACCACTAAAAAATGGAGGCTGGAGCCTACTGAACCTCTCAAGACGACGCTGCTCATCGTCTGGCATAACTGGGACTACAAAGTCCTGAACCGGTGCGACTGGTGCAACTGGTGCTGCTGGTGCAACCGGTTGAGCTGGAGCTGCTCCCGGTGTCTATAAACCCTGCATAACCTGCTCCGGTGTGTGAGCGGCGAGGGTCTGACTGCCTCCCCCGGCCTGAGAGGTAGCCGCTGTAGCAGTGGCTGAAACTACCGGGCTAGGCCAGTGCAAACTGATAGTATCTGAGCCAAGGTCTCCTGGAGACCCGGAATCACAATGGGTACTGCCGGTGCCTATACAGGTGCTGCTGGAATGTCTGCAGCTGGGGCCTGATCCTGAGCCGGGGCAACTGGTGGGGCAATGGGTGCTGTCCTCCCGGCTCTGCCCCTACCGCGACCACGACCGCGCCCGCGGCCTCTAGTACCCTCAGTAGGTGGTACCGGTGGGCGTCCGTCTCGTCCCGTAGCGCGGGTCCTCGCCATCTGCGAGAGGATAGAACACAGAAGTTTTGTTCCCGGATCAACAAAATCGCACAACAAGAATTTCAAGAATGTGATGTTTTCCTAAGGGTTCTGCAGCCTCTCGAGGATAAGTATGGACGTCTCCGTACCGATCCGCAAGACTCTACTAAACCTGCTCATGACTCGTGAGACCTAGTAACCTAGGCTCTGATACCAACTTGTCACGACCCAATTCCCACCCGGTCGTGATGGCACCTCTCTTGAAGACAAGGCCAGCCAACAAAACAATCAACACTGCTTTTCACAATTTCTTAGCATAACTGGTTTAAACCATAGATACTGATTAATCATAAGTGCGAAATAAACGTAACATAACGGGGAAAAACAATCCCAAACTCAGCCCGATGATCGGGGTGTCACAAGTCACGAGCTACTACAGAGTTGATGAAAATACTACAAGTCTGGAAACATAGTCTGAAGATGAATAAAATATGCAGAAGATAAGGAAGAAAAGGGGCTGTGGACGTCGACAGCTACTTCGTCTCTCCTAGTCCGCCTGGTCTGGAAGGAAATCAGCGCTCAGGTACGAACTCAGCTGTGCTTGTCTCTGCACACATGATGCAGGAAGTAATGTGAGTACTCCGACCCAGTGAGTAATAAAATTAAATAACGACTGAGAACATAAAATCCCACAAGGGCACAAATAATGCTATCTCAAGCAGCAACATCAGATAAACAGTAGAAACCAGTGAAATATAGGAAGAAAATCTTTTTGAAAATAGTTAAAAATCAATCATACTCAACCAGTAAGTCAGCCATTGTTACCTGACTGGTCAACCATTGTTACCTGACCAAACGCGTATTACAGTGCCATTGTTACCACTGGTCAGTCATTGTTACCTGACTGGTCAGTGATTGTTACCTGACCAAACGCGTATAACAGTGTCATTGTTACCACTGTTCAATATTTAATCACTCTAGATGGGTACCCGCGCTCACTGTGGGTGTGCAGACTCCGGAGGGGCTCCTACAGCCCAAGCGCCATCAACAAGGCCTGAAAGCCTGAACAGTATCAATACGAGGCCTGAAAGCCTCCTCACCTCACTCATCATGCCCTCACATAAGGCCCTCAGCCTCAATTAGTCCAGAAATAGTCAACAGCCCCTCGGGCAACAGTAAAGCAATAATACTCAGCTCAAAAAATAGTTCAAATATCAGTTTAAAACTCCAAGTTTGAGTAAATATGGCTGAGTTCAAGAAACAGTGAAAATCACATGGACTGAGTTCAAATAATATTTCAAACAGTGAGGAAAAAAGTGATGATAGTTCATAAAGAGTTCAAACAGTCGACAATAAGCCCCAAATATGGCAATAAGCCCAAATCATAGTGAAAACAACAAGTCATTGCTAATACGCGGTAAAATATCATCCGGACTGGACCAAGTCACAGTCCCCAATAGTAAATGACCCCGCGCTCGTCATGGAACGCGTGTCTCATCTCAACATAGCACCAAGTTGTGCAAATCCGGGGTTTCAAACCCTCAGGACGTCATTCAAAATCATTACTCACCCCGAACCGGTGAAATCTCTAGCTCACGACGCCTTTGCCCCTCAAACCGACCTCCACGCGCGTCGAATCTAACCAAAACCACAAGGAATACGTCACAATAGGCTAATGAATCATAACCCAATCGAAAAGACTCGAAAAATATCAAAAATCACGAAGTTGGCAAAACCCGAGCCCCGGGCCCACTTCTCGAAAAATTACGAAATTCACATCACCGGATTCCTCGTCTCGCCACGAGTCCGTACATATCAAATTTACCAAAATCGGAGTCCAATTGACCCCTCAAATCCCTATTTTAAACTCTCTTAAGTTCAAGCCCTAAACCACCATTTTTGACCTTTGATTCCTTGATTATTCAGTCCAAATTCATGTTTATACACCATAAAATCAAGCTCTAAGTCCAAGAGTTCATACCTGATAATAGCCCTCGAATCCCTCTTCAAAATCGCCTCAAAGCTCTCAAGGTTCGGAGTCCAAAATGTCACTCTTTCAAAAATTCGCGAAGAAGATGTTCTCACTTAACCTGCCAGTTATTTCCGCTTCTGCGGATTAATTCCCGCTTTTGCGCCTTCCGCTTATGCGGTCAATGTCCGCTCCTGCGGACCTTTCACTTAAGGCGACTTTCCGCTTCTGCGATCCAACTTCGCATCTGCGGGACCTCTTAAGCGACCCAATGTCCCGCTTCTGCGGAACGTGACCTGGGTTCCTCTTTCCGCTCCTACGAGGCCTAGCTCGCTTCTGCGAGACCGCATCTGCGATCTCCTTTCCGCAGATGCGGAAACACCTGCTGCAACCAAAAACCTGCAATTTTCCAACTTCAAATTCCTTCCGTTAGCCACCCGAAATCACCCCGAGGCCTCCCGAGACCTCAACCAAAGTTACCAACACATCTTAAAACATTATTCAAACTTGTTCCAATCCTCAAAACACGTCTAACAACGCTAAAACCATTAAATCACATCGAATTCAAGCCTAAGTTTCTTCAAAACTTCCGCAACACGCATTCGATCAAAACCCGACCAAAACATCTCCGAATGACCTGAAATTTTGCACACACATCCAAAATCACCTAACGGAGCTACTAAAACTCTCGGAATTCCATTCCGACCCTCGGATCAAAATCTCACCTACCAACCGGAATTTGCCAAAATACTAACTTCGCCAATTCAAGCCTAATTCTACACCGGACCTCCAAAACCAATTCCGATCACGCTCCTAAGTCACAAATCATCCCCCGAAGCTAACCGAATCTCCGGAAATCACATCCGAGCCCTCTAACCAACTAGTCAACTTCCGGTTGACTTTTCCAAAACAAGCTTTCCTTAGAGAGACTAAATGTCTCATCTCCTACCAAGACCAAACCAATCCAACTCGATTACCTCAAATACCGATAATGAAGCATAGAGAAACATAATATGGGAAAAACGGGGCGGTAACTCACGTGACGACGGGCCGGGTCGTCACAAGGAGAGATGGTGAACATGGTAGGGCAGATACTGGAGAGTCATAAGATCACTTTCCATGAGGATGAGTTGCCCCCAGAAGGTTTAAGCCACAACAAAGCGTTGCACATCACTGTGCAATGTGAAGACTATTTCATCACCAGGACTTTGATTGACGGAGGGTCTAGCCTCAATATTTGTCCATTGGTAACTCTCTGAACGTTGGGGAAGAGCCTGCATGATATCAAGGATGGGGCTATCAACGTCAAAGCTTTTGATGGTTCCTAAAGGTCAACTATTGGGGACATCAGTTTGTGTCTACAAATGGGACCAACTTGGTTCGACGTTGATTTTCAAGTGATAGACATCCCAGCATCTTACAACTTACTATTGGGACGACCTTGGATCCACGCCGCTGGAGCTGTAACATCAACCCTGCACTAGGCAGTGAAGTTCGAGTGGAATCACCAAGAGGTGACTATTCATGGCGCCGGTAGTAATCCCATATACAGTCGCCAGACCATCCCAGCAATCGGAGGAAGAAGGAAGCTAGGCGGAGAAACCTATCATCACATTGAGCGAGTCAACGCCGTGGACAAGGATAAGTGGTGGGAAAACAAGATCGAAAGCATACTGAATTGGTGTGGATACGAGCCAGGCAAGGGACTTGGCAAAAACCTCCAGGGAATCGCCAAACCCATCAAGCTGAAGAAATATTGTACCACTTTTGGGTTGGGGTATGAATACACTTGGGAGGAGTTCAACCACTGGTCGCCACCATGGCGCAGTCCTTACTACCCATTGGAGCATTCGATACCCCGTCTAGAGCAGACTTTTCAACCAGCCGAAGTCATTTATGGGTCAGAAGAAGAGGAAGCATTAGCAGCAATGAGGAACTTATTCTTGGAAGATGATAATATGGACTGTTGCGTCATTTTCGAGGAGGGGGATGAACGTCCTTCCATACAAGTTGTGAGCCGAGGAGCGTGCCTCAACAATTGGTCCATCAGAACCACAAGGGTCCAAAAAGCTTCAGGGTAGCAAGGCTAAAGCAAAGCACCATGCATTATCTTTTACTTTTTCGCTAGTTGATTTCCTTTCCGTACTTTCTTTAAATATCGAAAAGAGCTCCGACATTCAAAACAATTATGGAATTTATCAAAGTATTTCAGTTTCATATAAATCTCGCTTTTATTATCTTCTCTATCATTTACTATATTTACACAGCATTACTATTACTTATCTTGATGAACCGACGATTTGACTTGCAACGAGACGATGCAACAAACGGATATAGACTCAGAAGAAGATGATATGCCAGAAGAGGTTGTTAAAGAGGTTGAGGATTTCGAAAATAGACCTAAATCCAACTTGGACGAGACCGAGGTTGTTAACTTGGGAAACACAGAAAATGTCAAAGAAACGTGCATCGGTGTTCATCTGTCACCATCGGAAAAGGAGGAGTACACGGGATTCCTAAGAGAATATGAGGACATATTTGCCTGGTCGTACGATGATATGACTGGTCTCAGTACATCTATTGTAGCTCATAAACTGCCGATAGATCCGACATGTCCGCCGGTAAAGCAGAAGCTCGGAAAGTTCAAACCTAACATGAGTTTGAAAATCAAGGAAGAATCACCAAACAAGTCAAAGCCAATGTTCTCAGGGTAGTTAGCCAAATCGTGCCAGTGCCGAAGAAGGATGGGAGGGTTAGAGTCTGCGTCGACTACCGGGATCTCAACCGGGCCAGTCCGAAAGACGACTTCCCCTTGCCGAACATACACATTCTAATTGACAACTGCGCCAAGCACGAGCTGCAGTCATTTGTTTATTGTTTTGTTGGGTATCATCAGATATGGATGGATGAGGAATACGCGGAGAAAACAGCTTTCACTATGCCGTGGGGGATGTATTGTTACAAAATGATGCTGTTTGGGTTAAAGAATGCCGGGGCCACCTACATGAGGGCCATGACCACAATTTTTCATGAAATGATACACAAGGAGATCGAGGTGTATGTAGACGACGTCATCATCAAATCCAAGAAAGCTGCTGATCACCTGGGAGATTTGAGGAAATTCTTCAATAGACCGAGAAGGTACAATCTGAAGCTGAACCCCCCCCCCCCCCTAAGTGTGCGTTCGGGGTTCCCGCCGGAAAACTACTTGGGTTTATGGTGAGTCGCCGAGGAATAGAACTGGATCCGTCAAAGGTTAAGGCCATGTAAGAATTGCCACCACCAAAGAACAAGAAGGACGTGATGAGTTTCCTAGGGAGACTCAACTATATCACCCGGTTCATAGCTCAGTCCACTGTCATTTGTGAACCGATCTTTAAAATGTTGAAGAAGGACGCCGCTACCAAATGGACTGATGATTGTCAGAAAGCCTTTGACAGAATCAAGGAATAACTGTCAACGCCGCCAGTTTTGGTTTCGCTTGAACCGGGTAGACCTCTATTACTCTACCTTGCAGTGTTGGATGAGGCGTTCGGTTGTGTTCTTGGGCAGCATGATGAAACAGGGAGAAAAGAGCAGGCCATTTATTATCTCAACAAGAAGTTCACCCCGTACAAGGCCCGGTATTCCTTACTAGAGCGCACCTGTTGTGCTCTGACTTGGGTAGCTCAGAAGTTGAGGCATTATTTATGTGCTTACACTACGTATCTCATATCAAGAATGGACACATTGAAGTATATCTTTCAAAAGCCCATGCCCACTGGCAAACTGGCCAAGTGGCAGATCCTGCTAAGTGAATTTGACATTGTCTACATGACTCAGAAAGCAACCAAAGGACAGGCACTAGCGGATCACCTCGCTGAAAAACCTGTGGATGGAGAATACGAGCCTCTGAATACGTATTTTCCTGATGAGGAGGTATCCTTCATAGGAGAGGACATTGCAGAATCCTATGACGGTTGGAGAATGTTTTTCGACGGAGCAGCAAATTTCAAGGGAGTTGGCATAGGAGCAGTCCTAGTATCCGAAACCGGCCAGCATTATCCGGTATCCGCCAAGCTTAGGTTCCCATGCACCAACAATATGGCCGAGTACGAAGCTTGCATCTAAGGGCTCAAGATGGCCATTGACATGAACGTCCAAGAGTTGCTAGTAATTGGAGATTTGGATTTGCTTATACATCAGGTCCGGGAAGAATGGGTGACCACGAACTCCAAGATACTCCCGTATTTGCATCATGTACAGGAGTTGAGGAAAAGGTTCTTAAAGACAGAGTTTCGGCATGTTCCCAAAGTCCATGATGAGTTTGTCGATGCATTGGCCACTCTATCATCCATGATTCAGCATCCAGATAAGAATTTCATAGACCCTATTCCAGTAAAAATTCATGATCAGCCAGCTCACTATGCTCGTGTCGAGGATGAAGCAGACGGAAAAACATGGTTCCGTGACATCAAGGAGTATTTGACAACAGGAAGATATTCGGAACTTGCAAACACTACTCAGA
Source organism: Nicotiana attenuata (assembly GCF_001879085.1). Taxonomy (NCBI): domain Eukaryota; kingdom Viridiplantae; phylum Streptophyta; class Magnoliopsida; order Solanales; family Solanaceae; genus Nicotiana; species Nicotiana attenuata. Next base: position 104,925 of record NW_017673983.1, read on the forward strand.
AGCGCACACTGCGGAGGTTATCCAATCACTTCTTTCACAGCAGAGGAATCCTGTATAGGAGGACTCCCGATTTAGGATTACTAAGGTGTGTTGAAGCAAAGGAAGCATCCAGGTTGTTGGAAGAGGTTCATGCAGGGACCTGCGGCCCGCACATGAATGGTTTCGTCTTAGCCAAGAAAATACTCCGAACTGGCTATTTTTGGATGACTATGGAGACGGACTGCATCCAGTACGTTCGAAAGTGCCATCGCTGTCAGATACATGCAGATATGATAAAGGTGCCTCGTAACGAGCTCAATACAACAAGCTCACCATGGCCGTTCGCCGCTTGGGGAATGGATGTCATCGGACCTATCGAGCCCGCCGCATCAAACGGGCACAGGTTCATTCTAGTGGCAATTGATTATTTCACCAAATGGGTTGAAGCAGCATCATATAAGGCAGTAACCAAGAAAGTTGTGGCGGACTTTGTCCGTGACCATATCATTTGCCGATTCGGCATCCCAGAGTCAATCATCACTGATAATGGTTCCAATCTCAACAGTGATCTGATGAAAGCAGTGTGTGAGACGTTCAAGATTAAGCACAAGAATTCTATAGCCTACAGACCGCAGATGAATGGAGAAGTAAAAGGAGCCAATAAGAACATCAAGAAGATACTGAGGAAAATGATAGAGAAACACAAACAGTGGCACAAAAAGCTATCCTTTGCTTTATTGGGATACCGTACCACAGTCCGCACATCCACCGGGGCGACTCCCTATATGTTGGTTTATGGTACCGAGGCAGTCATTCCCGCCGAGGTAGAGATTCCGTCCCTGAGAGTTATATAGGAAATAGAACTTGAAGATGCAGAATGGGTAAAGAGCCGCTATGAGCAGTTAGCCCTTATAGACGGAAAAAGACTGAATGCAGTTTGCCATGGTCAATTGTATCAGAACCGGATGTCCAGAGCCTTCAACAAAAGAGTCAGACAGAGACAATTCACACCGGGGCAGCTGGTGCTGAAAACGATTTTCCCGCATCAGGATAAGGCCAAAGGAAAGTTCTCTCCTAACTGGCAAGGCCCGTACATGGTTGACCAGGTCCTGACAAGAGGAGCCCTCATACTCGCAGAAATGGATGGAGAAGTCTGGCCGAAGCCAATTAATTCAGATGCAGTCAAGCGTAATTATGTGTAATCATTATGATTTCTTTATGATGTAATTTGAACTATGCCTGACCTGATTCCCGTTTAAGAGGGGATACGTACGCAGCCCTATGGGTTCGGTCACAATTCAATAAAAATTTCATTTCCCCCCAATAATGGAAACTGGGACAGAATTTTGAGGAGGACCCTCAAAATTCCGAAGTCAACTTTCAGCCATTCATCACACGCAGCCATCAGAAACCCCAGCCCAGTAAACTGGGGCAGAAATTTGAGGAGGACCCTCAAAATTCCGGAGAAAAAGAGGTCGCAATGTCTTGAACCGCGTCGCAGTCGTCGGTTCATCTAAAAGAAAATCATTTTAAATTATGTATCTACATCATATTTTTTGAAAAAATTATATTACCAGGTCATGCATGGCTACCATCAAATTGCTTTGTTTAGCGACGCTACCCCAATGAAAACAAGAACCGAGTAGGACGAGCGGAGTCCACGGGAAGACGAACTAACCTTCCCCCTTGACAAAACTCACGATCTTTCTTGAATGCAGGCACCCCAAAACATAGAACCATCAAATCCGGTTCATACTCATATTTTGCAGGAGTACAACTCTCAGAATCATCGCTCACTTACAAGTGCTATCCGCACATGACCTCCCCAGCGGCCACAATGACAATCAACTATCAGCTATCATCTCTAAGCTAAGAAGTTTCATTACTCTTCACCTTTATTTTGTACATTGCATAAGGCTACCTTTCTGCCTTCCGAGACTAAGCGTTGTCTCCATCCTGCATTTTCCTGCATTGCATAAGGCTACCTTTCTGCCTTTCGAGGTTAAGCCCTACCTCCATCCTGCATTTTCTTCCATTGCATAAGGCTACCTTTCTGCCTTCCGAGACTAAGCGTTGTCTCCATCATGCATTTTCCTGCATTGCATAAGGCTACCTTTCTGCCTTTCGAGGTTAAGCGTTGCCTCCATCCTGCATTTCCTTGCATTGCATAAGGTTACATTTCTGCCTTCCGAGACTAAGCGTTGTCTCCATCCTGCATTTTCCTGCATTGCATATGGCTACCTTTCTGCCTTTTGAGGTTAAGCACTACCTCCATCCTGCATTTTCCTGCATTGCATAAGGCTACCTTTCTGCCTTCCGAGGTTAAGCACTACCTCCATCCTGCATTTTCCTGCATTGCATAAGGCTACTTTTCTGCCTTCCGAGACTAAGCATTGCCTCCACCTGCATGGCTGAAATATTGCCAACTTGATTTAAGTCCTGCACGGCTGAAATATTGCCAATTTTATTTAAATCTTTATGTCGGCTGAAATATCGCCAACTTTATTTAAATCTTTACATGGCTGAAACATCGCCAACTATATTTAAATCTCTATGTTGGCTGAAACATCTCCAATTTTATTTATGCTTTACATCGGCTGAAACATCGCCAACTATATTTAAATCTCTATGTCGGCTGAAACATCGCCAATTTTATTTATATTTTCTATGTCGGCTGAAATATCGCCATTTATATTTATGCTTTACATCGGCTGAATCATTGCCAAATCCTGCATTTCATCGGCTGAAACATCGCCAAATCCTTCATTTCATGGGCTGAAATATCGCCAAATCGTCCAAAGGCGTCATTGTTTGGAGGCATCATTTTCATAGCCCGAGAATGCCATGCCATGGCCCGAGGACCCGCTTTTGTCTTTTGCATATCATTATTCAAAGGCATCATGGTTCGGAGGCATCATTCTCATAGCCCGAGAACATCATTTCATAGCCTGTGAATCCTCTATTATACGCTTCATGGCCTAAGACGTCATGGTCTGAGGACGTCATCCTACCCGTCCGAAGACAACATTCATGGTCCAACGGGAACTTGCATCACGTTTAAATTTATACACGATATGTTCGTATTGCTCATTTGCAGATACACCGGCTAGCAACGGCCATCACAGCAGGAGCGATCTCGCTCCGATTCCCGCAGCCCATCGGTCCCTGATCATCCTTCCCAACCCAAATATCACGTCCGTCTTTCAAAATCTCCATCGGCATGTTTCGCCGACGGATCCCCGAACTACATATGTCCTGATTCCTGTAAAACCAAGGATATGTAGGCAGCTCAGGAACCAGAGCTCGGTCAAAATTCTTCAAATCGTTTCTTTCGGTCAAAATTGGCCATCATATCTTTACCCGACAACTCTTTCATCCTTCTCGGGTAAAGAGGGGCAGCTATTGATACCCAATTTTTCCCAGTATATTTTACTTTCAAAATAGCATATATATGCATATATAAGCATAGCTAAGCTTTCTAGCATTTTTCCTAATTTTTAATGTTTTTAAAATCAATTTTGTGTCCATTTTTTAACAGTATAAAATCAATAGTTATTCCCAAAAATTATCAATTTTGATGGGTAATTTATTTTTATTCTCATATTTATACTAAATATAGTTAAGGTAATTTCTATGTATTTTTACAAATTCATTTGGTATTTTTTTAAAGCTAAATTGCATATAATTGCAATTATAGCCTACTTTACAATTAACAGCATTTTATAATTTTAAAATCACTTATAGTATTTTTACATTAATATTTATATGTTATTAATTAGCCCAGTACCTTTAATTTATTTTCAAATCATTTTTTACTATTTTCATAAAATAACAAAAGGGAAAATTGGCTATTTAACAAACAGCCCTTATTATTTCAATTATAGCCAAATTGGCCACACCCCTATCAGATTTTTGAATGGCCCAATACCCTATTTAAACCAACCCAGCCCAATCCCCAAAATAACCCGGTCCAATCCTTTTTTTAATCTGAGTCGTTGATCAAATGAGATCAACGGCCCAGATTTAATTCCCATAATTAAAATCAATTACGCCCCCTCCCCCGCCCAAACCCCTCATTTCTTTGAGACCGTCTATCTCTCTCTATATCGTCTGTCCTTCTCCCTTCTCTCTAGAACCTTCTGGTTCTCTCTTCTCCGATGAACTCTACCGCCTCTCCGGCAGCCTCCAATCTCACCCCATTCGACCATCAACCGCCATGAAACCCTAGATCACTGGTTCTCTCTATTCTTGAGACCCCAAAACCCCCACCATGTGAATCAGTCCCTAAAAAGTCCCGCCTGGTTTGTTTTTCGGCCATCTCCGGCCACCTCCCTTTCACCAAGGGTTCGATGGGCCTCTCACCGTCCTGTTCAACACTTCTAGGACCATCGAGGTTTATGGACCATGGTGGTTGAGACCTACGGTTCCTGGCCCTGCTACTCGTGGGTTCTCCGGTGTGATTTCAGGCGAAATCACACCCTATGTGTCACGATCTATGAAGTTTCGATGGTGTTTGCAGAAAAACATTTCAAACTTTACTAGCTATATTTTTAACAAAACGCTTGTTGGAGTTAACATGAATAACCACTACAAACTCGAACAAGTGAGAAGTCTTATGGGCAGGGTATTCTAATGCACGTAAGAGTCCTAAGGAAATGATTCTAGTATTGCCAATGCAGTAATGACAAGTTTATTTGGCTTTGTTGTTAATTATTTGCAGTTATTAACTGTCGTAGTTACAAGATGAGCGAATGACAGTCTGAAAAAATAAAGCCCTGAAAGCAGATCTCTAATTAATGAGATGGCATTGACCTATACAGGTTGTCTATTGCGCAAAATAAATAAATAAAAATCCTAAAGCATATTTTCACCCCATGATTAACTAAGCATGATAACCCTCCCCATATTCACTATTCACCCCCAATTGGTTTGTTCACAAAATTATACAAACCAAAGTAGCATCTGATACAATACTAAAGAACAGAAAAATAAAGAAGCTATCTATGGGGAGCCTTCAATGAGCTCAATCTTCATCTCAACCCCTTCGAGTCACAGCCTTTGCCATGGTCTAGGTGCGGCCAAAAGCTCCCTAGGGACCCCATTGGGTCCGCAGGCCAATACCACACCTAGACATCTTTTAGAAGATCATGCAGGACAGGTGCCAGTGTGGAATACCAAAACCTTGTGTGCAAAAAGTTCAGTGAGGCCACTCAGAGACTCAAATAATGCCACACGAAGGGGCAGAACCTATTCTCAATGTAGTGTGAAGTGCAGGAAGAAGTATTTAAAAAGAAGAGTTTTAAGAAAACAAGGGTTTGTTTAGATAGAAACAACAGAAACAGTAACATGAATTGCATACAATGATCATGGGAAAAGAGCAAATAGAATCACAAAATGCTAAACGGATGCAAGTTTAATGAACAGGACTACACAAATCAGGGGATCAGAGACTGGGAAGCAAGCAAGTTAGGGCATGCTAATGTTGGACAACAAGGACATAGGTATAGCAAATAAAATTAGGAGTAAACAAAGTAAGACTTAACGTGTAAATCAGGTAAGACATGTGAAATGTTAAAGCAAAGAGTCAATCACACATTGAGCAAGAGAAGCATTAAGTTAGAAGAAAATTTACAAAACTGAACTGAAAACAAAAATAAACCACATTGGATGTGAGACTTGAAAAAATTAACAGGAACATACCAGTTAAAAGAGCAAAAAGCAGGATGCAAAAGATAAAGGATAGCACTTATTAAGCCTTGGCTTTCAGCCGGCTAATAATAAACAGGAAGCAAAGAATAGTAATAGAGCAAGAGAGCAAGAGAGAATGCAGATTTTGAAAGTATTCAGTGGTGTGTAACCAGAAGACTGTCGTGTGTTTGTGTAAAAGACTTAGGGTATTTATAGTTGAAAGTAGGGGTAACAATAAGGTAAAAATTACAGAAATATGTTAATTGAAGAACTCAGAATCAATTATTTGAAGAACCACGGAAGTACTCCATTAATTAAGGGAATCAAAATCAAACAAAAAATATCGAGCACCATATGAGGCAAGGAGAAGAATAGTGTATGAATAAATAAAGAAATAATGGAGATTCAGTATTGCATCATAAGTAGCCAATTAAGACCAAATTCAGGAAATACTAATTAAGAAGGCTTTAAAGAACAGAGTACTATAACAAACAAGGTAAAAAAAATCAACTAATTCAAATGGGCGAGTAGAATGCTAGGGTTTTTGAAAGAAAGTTTTTTGAGAATTACCATCAATCAAGGAAAATCAGAATCATCATGTGAGTCATGATTCTGCATTTTTTAACATATAATATAGAGGTGAAATTGAAAAAAGTAGCGAGCAAAATTAGCTATATAAGACAGAAGGAACCAGAGATGAAACAACCACAATCACTCAGAGCTAGTGAAAACAAGTTAAGATTCCAGCAGGAGATATTTCGAAGCATGGTGACCATGAAACATTAACAAAGATCAAGGACATCAGGCTAACAAACGCGATCAAATGAAGGAGCATGCTAACACATAGAATCAGAGTAAAAGAATCGTGCATAACACGCGTATACACATAGAACAAGGCCAGGAAAATTAGTCTAACACACATTGTCAAGGCAAAGAGACATGCCAACACCCATAATCAAACGAGTTAAACATTTTTAGAAATTAGGCGTTTTTAGGCAGAGTCAAATTAAAACAGTAAGAAGCATAGAAATAGGTCAGAATAAACAAAGAAAAGATTTAATCATAAAAGAAAATCAGTTGAGAGCATTCGTAAAAGAAATCCAAGAAAACCCTAATTTTCAAGAAAGTAAAAAAATGATTCAAAGTAGAAGATCTTTTAGAATAAACTCGAGAATAAGCAGAACACAGAAGAAAGCATGAGAATGGCATGAGAATAGCAACTGTTTGAAGATTCAGGAGAAAGTTAGGGTTTCAAAGGGAAGGACCTAAGTAAAAGTGAGAGAACCTGCCGA
>NW_017673983.1:112496-113208 GCF_001879085.1 Nicotiana attenuata
CCTAACACCTTCCCCTCGAGATAATTTCTAGCCCTTACCCGAACTCTGGTTTTCCAACTCAAAAAAAACCTTAGTGTCCTAATGCACTTAATCATTAGGTGGCGACTCTTCAAATCCAAAAACCCAATTCCCAAACGGGAATAGAGTTGTCTTCCCAAATGTCGTAAACCCGATTTCGCGAGGAAAAGTAGGCGTCGACAGAAGGATTAGGTATTGTTGCCTTATTTGCTAAGTGTTTTGTTGTTGAATACGACGTATAGGTGAGGTGACGAGTACTTATACGTTGTTGTTGGGTCATAGCATGTGAGTGAGTCTTATACTTGTAACTTTTGTATTCTTTGTTCGTACTGTACATGCTTAAACTGGTTATTCTTCATGTTAAACAAATCTTATCATGTTTTCTTGGAGATTGATATTGGTTTAGTATTGACTCAAGTTGAGATTTATATTGTGAAGTAAAACATAGAAACGAGGTTGGTTATTGATAATTTCCTTACCGGGTTGTTATTGTCTGTTGTTTGGGTGAGGAAGAGTGTAAAGCACGAAGGGTGATATCGTGCCATGTTTTCTTGAGTGAGTGATAATGCATGAAAGGTGATGTCGTGCCATAGTCTGTGAATGTTAATGCACGAAGGGTGACGCCATGCCATATTGTGAGAGAATTAATGCACAAAGGGTGATGTCGTGCCATGTTATGAGAGAGTAAAAAGCA
>NW_017673984.1:0-25891 GCF_001879085.1 Nicotiana attenuata
AGCTATACCATGAAAATGGAACTACTGGTTTGGCCTTGACATCATAGGACTTCTTTTCCACCTCCAAGTCCCGGAAATACATAGAGAGGGTTTTGGGGTAAGGGTAGTTCCGGTCGTGTTCTGCACCCACTAAGGAGATAATGCAGGTCATCACATTCCCCACATTGATGGGGTATCCCGCCATGATGGAAGCAACCAATACAGCCCGGTGGATAGGAATGGTCTGGTCATGGGTAGTAGGGTCCAACCGACTGCAAACAAAAGTCAACCAACCCCTAGCCTCAAATTTTAGGGTCCTCCTCAGTATTTTTACCCCCGCAGTCAACCACTCAGGAACGGTACCTGGGATTGCCAGGTACTAAGCTAACTATGGACGGACCCCCTCGCCCATATCCAACTTTGCCAGATATAGAGTCTCGTCCTCTTCATTGAACCCCAAATAATCATTCAGAGACTGCCCGTCGAACAACACCTTTTTGTCTCGAACCTTGGTAACTTTGGAACCCTTGACGATGTGGGCCACATTATAATAAAATTCCTTGACCATATGTTCATTTGCATCTATACATTTCTCCATAAATATTTCCCAGCTCGGTCTAGCTCTAAATTGCCTCTGCACGTCAGGGTTGTGGGGTAGTAAGTCTTTGTCAATAAAACTCCTCTCCGGTATCAAATGCCTCACCGGCCACCACTCCCTAAACTTATGATATGCCACTTGGCTCACAAATCTGTCCTCCCAAACATCGAGCTTCCTAGTTCGGGCGATGCCTCCCACCTGAGGCTCACCACCCCCAGCTCCTTGCACCTCCTCCTCATCTCCGCCTGCACTCTCCCTAGATAATGAAGCTGTGGGGGAGGTGGAGTCGTCCCCACTACCGGCTGTCGACCCCTCAGATGAATCAGAAACGACATTAACTGGCCTTCAGATATTGGGTGATGGAGGAGGAGTATCATCAGTCAATTGGAAGTTGGTGACGATATGAGTTGGGACTGAGTCGGAAGAGACATCCCTTGACGGTTGATACTCACTCCCCGAGGAATGGGAAGCCGCTCTATCTGCGGCTTTTATCAGCTTCCTGGTTTGTTTTATGTTTTCCCGAACTTGGGGAGTGAGTTTGACTATTCTCTTTCCTTTGCCCCCTCGGGAGGAATCACCTCTCCTAGGTTGTTTTGATCCTTTGCCTCCTCGTTGTTTAACCATTGTCTGCAGGCACAAACATCTAACTTTGTTAGTATCAGCAGAGACAGTGAGACAGATGTGTATAATGAATTGCAGAACAAAAGCAGAAAGTTGCAGACACAGTTGCAGGAACAGGCCAGTGCGGACCGCACGAAATGATAGTGCGGCCGCGCTAAGGCCACTGCGGACCGCACAGAAATGACCGCGGTCCGCACAGGTCTAAGGTCCCTAAAAATAACTCTCTGAATCTCACCATCGCGGCCCGCACAAAATAGTACCGCGGCCGCGGTGGGCTAGTGCGGACCGCACAAAATATAGTACGGCCGCACTGGTCAAGGGCACCTCTCTGAATCTCATCACCGCGGCCCGTGGGAAGTGGTAATGCGGCCGCGTTGAGGCTACCGTGGATTGTACAAACACGACTGCGGTCCGCGGTGGGTGCCCAAACCTGGCACTGAGTTAGGGTTTTGGGATTTTGCATTTTAGTTCAAATTTTTACCTAGATATGGTCCCTACTCAATTACCCAGTTCAATTATGCTCACTAAGTCTACAAAAATTAACATTCAAAACTAACTACCCTAAAAATTGAAGAAATACGGGAAGAAAAAGAAGCTAAAGGATAATAAAATTAAAAATGAAATAGAATTAAACAATTAACTAAAAGAAACGGGTGAAATGTTGCCAGATATTGAGCAGGAAAGAATCACACAAAGCAAACGAGAATTTATGAGCAAGGAAGAGGGATGAACAGTGTTTTAGTCTCTCTGAGTTTCAAATTCGCGAAAAGTGTAAACAGGGGTCCCTGAGGTCTATTTATAGAACAACCGTGGGACCCATTCTTACCTACCAGCGCGGCCGCACAAAACGGACCGTGGTCCGCACTGGGTTTGTTTAGAAGAAGTTTGAGAAGGCAACCTCCGCGGTCCGCACAAAACAGACCGCGGCCGCGGAGGTCCACCCCGATCCGCACAAAATGTAATGCGGCCGCAGTGGCAAACTTCAGAGAGTCCTCATATTGGCTCACACCAGTGCGGACCGCACAAAGTGTAGTGCGGCCGCACTGGAAACTTCTGAGACTGAACAATTTTGCCATTATGCCCTGCACTGCATCAACTCAATCCCTGCAACATCTCACAATCAGTTAGCCCAAAAATAAATCCTATACTACCAAGAAAAATCAAAGAAAACAAAAAGAAAAACACAGGGGTTGCCTCCCAAGAAGCGCCTGATTTAATGTCGCGGCACGACGCGGGTTACCATCACATCATTTGAAATGAACAACAGCCACCACATGGCTATCATCAACCTTCCCAAGATAATGCTTGACACAGTGCCAATTCACTCTAAAGACTTCACCAACCACACTAAAATCATCCATAAAGACCTCCAAAATGTCTTCCACCATATCGGTGAAAATAGACATCATGCATCGTTGGAAGGTCGCCGGAGCATTGCACAACCCGAACGGCATCCGAGAAAAAGCAAATGTACCATATGGGCAGGTAAATATGGTCTTCTCTTGGTCCACCGGAGCAATTAAGATTTGATTATAACCCGAATATCCATCCAAAAAGCAATAAAAGGCTCGCCCCGCAAGGCGATCAAGCATTTGGTCAATGAATGGCAAAGGGAAATGATCCTTGCGGGTCACCTTATTTAGCTTCCGGTAGTCCATGCATACTCTCCACCCGGTAATGGTCCGAGTGGAAATAAGTTCATTGTTGTCATTTGTCACCAATGTCATTCCACCCTTCTTCGGCACACATTGCACCGGAGAAGTCCATGAGCTATCGGAGATTGGATACACCACACCTGCATCTAGCCACTTGATCACTTCTTTCTTCACCACTTCTTGCATTGCTTCATTGAGCCTCCTTTGATGTTCCAAGGAGGGCCTTGCATCATCCTCCAAAATAATTTTGTGCATTCAAAATGCGGGGCTTATTCCCCGAATATCTGCCAGAGTCCATCCAATTGCCTTTTTCGCTTTTGAGCACTGCCAATGTGGCATCTACCTACATGTTAGTAAGACAAGAGGAAAGAGTAACTGGTAAAGTTGAATTAGAGCCCAAGAATTCATACCTGAGGTGTGGACGAAGTGGCTTCAACTCCAACACCGGTGGCTCCTCAATTGATGGTTTGGTTGGTGGAGTTGTCGGATTTTCAAGATCCAAAGACAATTTTCTCGGCTCATAGGAATAAGAGCCCATCCCATGTAAAGCATTGACACACTCCACTATGCTTGCATCATCATTGAAATCAAGATTTAATAGCACAGCTTCAAGGGGATCCTCCACGTTGATCATAGCACTTGTGCCATCCACGATCACAGCTGTGACAATGTCCACAAATGAGCACTCCTCGGTGCTATTGGGTTGCTTCATGGATTTCCAAACATGGAAGATGACCTTCTCATCACCCACTCGGAAAGTTAGTTCACCCGCTTCAACATCAACCAATGCCTTCCCTGTTGCAAGGAAAGGTCTCCCTAGAATAATTGGGACCTCATAGTCCACCTCACAATCCAAAATCACAAAGTCCGCCGGCAAGATGAATTTGTCCGCCCGGACAAGCACATCATCAACTATGCCCAAAGGACGCTTCATTGATCTATCTGCCATATGTAATCTCATGGAAGTTGGCCTTGGTGGCCCAATACCTAGAGTCTTGAAAACTGAGAAGGGCATTAAATTGATGCTTGCCCCAAGATCACATAAAGCTTTAGCAAAGTTTGCACTACCAATAGTGCAGGGGATAGTGAAAGCACCAGGATCCTCTAATTTCGGGGCCATTGAATGTACTATGGCACTAACTTGGTGGGTCATCTTGATAGTTTCACAGTCCATTGATCTTTTATTTGTAACCAAATCTTTCATGAATTTAGCATAACCAGGCATTTGCTCCAAAGCCTCCACCAAAGGCCCGTTGATGGATAAGCTCTTCATCATGTCAATGAACTTTTTGAATTGGTTATCACTTTTCTGCTTGGCTAGCCTTTGAGGATAGGGGGGAGGTGGTCTAGGTAAAGGTGCCTTGGCTTTTGGCACCACCGGCTCTGGCATGTCAATTATGTGCTCCCTAGACGGGTTCACGGCCTCTTGAGTTTCCACCTCGGCCTCATCAATGTCAATCCTCACATCATTGCTCACCTCATTCTCAACCACATCTGCAACTACCAAAGGAACATCATTTTCTTGCAACTCAACATCATCATCGACAACTTGCTTATCTTTCGAGGCATGCACATCACCACCTCTCCCACTTCGTGTTGTAACTGCCATCACATGATTATTACCACCCTTAGGGTTCACTACCGTATCACTTGGTAGAGAACCCTTTGGGTGAGTATTCAATGATTGAGAGATTTGGCCTAATTGCACCTCTAAATTCCGGATAGAGGTATTGTGGGAAGCCAATTGAGCATCGGAATCTTGGTTCTTCTTTATCATTTGTTCGAACATCTTTTCTATTCTTCCCATATCATTACCCGAAGAACTAGATCCTTGAGAGGGGAATGGGGGTGGATTGTTCGGTTGTTGGTACATTGGGGGCCTTTGAAAGCCTTGCCCCCGATTGCCTTGATTTCCATTGTTGTTCCAATTGCCTTGGCCATTGTTGTTCCAATTGTTGTTATTACCATTCCAGTGCTCTTGGTTACCTTGATTGTTGTTCCCCCAATTACCGCCTTGGTTGTTGTTGTTCCAATTACCGCCACCTTGTTGTTGATTGCCCCAATTACCTTGGGGTCGCCATTGTTGGTTTGAAGAGTTGCCTCTATTGCCTTGATAGTTATTAACATATTGTACCTCTTCATTTTGCTCATCATAGCCATCATTTTGAAACCCATCACACTCATCATCAAATTGCTCGGAATTCCCTTGATTTTGTTGCCTTCTTTGCCTTCTCTTGTTAGTAAGCAAATTAACACTTTCCATGGCATTCACTTGGTGAGGGTTTTGGACTTGTTGCAACTGTGCCTTAGCCAATTGATTCATAGTAGTTGTCAACTCCGCTATGGCCTGTCCATGGTCATGTAGTTCCTTGTGCAAATGGATAACCGTAGGGTCACCTTGGGGAACATTGGCTCTACTTTGCCATGCGGAAGATGTATCTGCCATCTCATCAAGAATCTCGCAAGCTTCGTCATAAGACAACTTCATGAAATTACCCCCGGCCAATTGATTGACTATGCATTGATTTGTAGTATTGATGCCCCGATAGAAGGTTTGTTGAATCATCGCCTCGGTCATACCGTTGTTTGGGCATTCTTTCACCATTGTTCTAAAACGCTCCCAAATCTCATGCAAAGGTTCCGTGGGTTCTTGCTTGAAAGCCAATATCTCATCTCGAAGTGCCGCCATATGCCTGGGTGAAAAAAATTTAGCAATAAATTTATCCGCCAACTCATCCCAAGTTGTGATGGAATGATTGGGGAGTCTCTCTAGCCAATCCAATGCCTTTCCCCGGAGTGAGAACGGGAAAAGTCTCAACCTAAGAGCATCTTCGGACACATTCGTCTGCTTGCTACCCCAACATGTATCCACGAACCCTTTTAGATGTTTGTAGGCATTTTGATCCGCAGCGCCCCTAAAATACCCACGCTGCTCAAGTAAGGTCAACATCACATTGGTTATCTAAAAATTGCCCGCCGGGATTCTGGGAGGGACAATAGCACTCGCATACCCTTGATTTGGTAGCACCGAGGAACCGCTCTTGGAGGTGGCGGAGGAGGGTCTGGAACATTATCATTAGCATTGGCCTGGCGGCCTCGTCTTGGTCCGGGAGGTACAAGAGGCACCTCATCCTCTCCAATTTCATCAACCTCCTCCCCCGTAAGCACATTTCCAAGAGGGTCATTCGCGTTTAAAGCCATTCGGTACGTGTAGTAATCACACACACAAATTAGTAATAAAGAAGGAAAGAAGAACAACACACAAAACTAACTAAATAGATAGCCAAAACCGTTAGGTCCCCGGCAACGGCGCCAAAAAGTTGATCGCAGCCTACTCCGCACCAATAAAAGGTGGCAAGAGAGGGTCGCAATAGCTTTTACCTGATTTTGGGTCGGGATCGAATCCACAGAGAGCTAGGATTGGAGTTGAGTATCTATCTAGTCTAGAATCGTGTAATTGTTCCAAATGTCACTTCCAACATTTTTGGGTTTTCTTTTATAAACTACTATTATAAAACTACTAATTAGAATTGAAACTAGATTATGCTAAGAGATAATTGCTAAGAGTTGTATCTAATGGATTAAGGGGCACTAGGATAGTGACTTTCACCTAGGTGGCTAATTGACGGATAATTGTTTCTAAAGCTTGATTTACATGATTGGGAAAATATGTATAACCGTTGCACAATTTTACCCACTCTCACACCTCTCGGTAGAGAGAGTGATTTTGCCCAATTGACTCTCTCGAGACCAAATGGGTAGGCAAATTAGCTCAAGCAACTAGGGTTCAAGTCGGGTAATTACTCTCTCGAGGTTTAACCCTTTAATTGGGACTATCAATTCTCTTGACCATCCCAATTCCTTGTTGGGTCAATTTTGGAGACTTAGGCTCTCTCTCTCAAGAAGAGCCAAGTCAACTTAGCACAAACCAGTGTTTGCAACCACCAATTCATAAATTAAACCATAAAATTGACCCAAATACAAACACCCATAATCAATCTAACCTTAAATCACAACACCCATCAATTACCAACACTAGGGTTGAGCCACAACCCTAGCTAATGGGTTTAGCTACTCATGCTTGAAGAAGAAAATAGAGAAACAGATGAAGAAAAAGACATATTAATTAAACACTAAAGTAAAAATACAAGAATCTATCGTTAAATCTAAGCTAAGAAGCCAAAAATGGCTACAGATGATATTCTCACGAGCGCAGCTGCTGAAATAAAATAACTGATACCCTAAAAATGAAAAAAGGTTCTATTTATACTAAGCTGGAAAACTTAGACAAAAATGCCCCTGCGGGGTCAGTGCGGGCCGCATAAAATGGACTGCGAGCGCACTAGGCTCTTGGACTTTAAATCCTGGCTCTCTGAACTTGGGCTCCGCGGACCGCATAGAGTGGACCGCGGCCGCGGAGGCAGCTAGCACGGTCCGCACAAACATGACCCGGACCGCATGGCTTTGAACCTTGGCAATTTCAACTCTCTAAAGTTCTCTTCCGCGGACCGCACATAATGGCAGTGCGGGCCGCGGAGCCTTCACCGCGGACCGCACAATGTGTACTGCGGCCGCGTTGCTTGAAGCTTGGTTTTACCATTCTCTGAATCTACCTAGTGCGGACCGCACATAATGGACTGTGGCCGCACTAAGTTTTATGCCTTACAATCTGCTCTCTGAATCTCCCTAGTGCGGACTGCACAAAGTGTAGTGCGGCCGCACTAGGCCTGTTTGTCCTGAGTTTGCCTTGTTTTTGATACGTGTGCAGATTTCACTCCTTTTGAGCCTATCTTTGACATTTCGTCACTTTGTCGATCAAACCTGCAATCAAGCACAACCTATGAGCCTTTTGGGACTATTTTGTAGCAATTTATAATCAAAGCGTAAGCAAGAAGGGGCATAAAACACGTCAAAATCCCTAGTTATCAACGTTTTGAAATTCAGATTTTAGCTAAACAACTGATGGAAAGTAGTGAGGAATTTTCAGAGGTTCCAAACTTGTGACTTAAGGCACCAAAAGGGTGCCTTTTATAGGCCAAATGAGGGCAGCCCTCCAATTTTCTGTTTACACTCTTAGTCCCTCCTTATTTTCAGATTAAGCCTCTATTTTTTAACTTGTGTCCCAAGTTAGTACACCTATCTTTTGCTATTTACCTTAAAATCCCCATCTAGAAACTTCCAGTAGGTTCTAATTCATTCCACTTGTAGGATTTACCAATTGAACTCCCTACTTTGCCCTTGCCATTTCTCCTGAATTACTAACTTGTGTTAACCAAAAACCAACCCCCTTCTAGCTTGGTCAGAATTGACTATGGTTAATCAGTCAAAAAAAAGAAACCTAACAACTCGGCAGTAATCAAACAGTACTAAACTAATCCTACTAATTACTAACAGTCCAAACAAAACAAGCTATTGGCAATTATCAATTGAACATAGATTTAAGAGAACAAACTAACATTTTTCACATACTGGATCATGTTATCTATCAAAATTCAAAAATCGGAATATGAACTGAAACTGAGTCAAAGAGACTAAATCTTAACGAGAAGAAATCTAAGAAAACTATTGATTAAAACCAAGAAAAAACAGAAATAAATAAAGAAAAGATGAGAGAAACGGATTACCAGAACTTAGCTAAATCCTGAGCAAATTATTTTGGGATTGTTTGACCAAATTAGTGTTTAATCGTATGTTCTCACAAGAAAACACACGGCTAAACCCTATAATGGTCAAACCCCCAGCGTTGAGCAAATTAGGGCTCCAGGTGAATCTTTGATCTAAAATTCGAGCCATGCGAGGATGATTCGAGGGCTAATGGTTGCGGATTCGGAAAGAGGGGGATGAGGAGACCACAGGGTGTGAATTTGGGGCAATTTGGTGGTGGCGTCGCCACCGGAGAAATTGTGGCGGCGCTAGGGTTCATAGTTTCAGATCAAGATTCGAAGAATTCGGGTGATTTTTGAGGGAAGCTGGGTGGGGAATTAGAATGGGGAGGTGTAGTGGGACTCAGAGTGTAATTTTGGTTGCCATTGGGGTGGTTTGAGTCATCGCCGCCGGCGGGCTTGACAGAGGTTTTAGGGGCGGCGGGTTGTAGGGTTTGTGAGGGGTGAAAGTGATGAGAGATGAAGGGGGGTGGGAGGGTGCCTTCAGACACTAATATACCTAGGGGCTCTAGCTTTCCGACCGTCAGATCTTACAAACCTCGCAGCCAGGATCAACTCTAGGCTAAACGGTGTCGTTTGGCTGGGCGTGGGGAACGGACCGGGTTGGGATGGAATTGGGCTGGGTTGGAACGGGTTTGGAGATGGAAAGACTGGGCCTGGGGGGCTTTAAACAAATATTGGCCCAACTTTCATTTCTTTTCCAAAATCTTTTCAATTTCTCTTTTCAACTTTCTTCTTTTTTTTTTTAATTTCTTTTAATTTTAAAATTAAACATAAATCTAAATTAATTCCTACAATAAATCTAAATTAATTCCTACAACTGAATTAACTAATTAAACCCAAAATGACAATTAACACAAACTAATTAAACCCAAAATGACAATTAACACAATTAATTAAAACAAATTAACACAAAAACTGCTCAAAAATCAAAACTAAAATTAAAAGTGCAAATTACACTATATTTTGTGATTTTTCAATTAATTAATCCTAAAAATGCAAAGTTAAATCCTAAATGCACATGCTAAGTATTTTTGTATTTTTTCATTAATTAAAAAGCACAGACAAAAATGCATAAAATGCCACAAAATCCACAAAATTGTAAATACCGAAGAAATTATTTTATTTTGAAACTATGGGAGCAGTTCATATAGGGCAAAAATCACGTGCTCACAACGAGTCTAACCATACCAAATTCACTCAAATCTGATACCAAAATCTCAATCAAAATCCAAAAATTCGGCCTAAGAACTTTTCTCAAATTTTTCCAAATTTTTACCCCAAATCTGAATTTAAATGATGAAATTAAGCTTAGATTAATGGGATATAATCATAAGGAGTTAGGAACCATTACCCACAAACTTCCTCCAAAAATCTCTCCAAATTTCGCCTTCTACCGAGCTCTCAATCAAATTTTGGAGTTATGAACTCAGACCCTCGAATTCTCTCTTTTCTGCCCAGCGATTTCCGCTTCTGCGCTCCTAGGACCGCATCTGCGGTCCCGCACCTGCGGAAGAAGCATCGCAGGTGTGAAATCCACATAACTGGGCTGCGGCCGCATATGCGGGCACTGGGCCGCATCTGCGAGCCCGCTTCTGCGGTCCCCCAGCCGCACCTGCGATCCCAGCTGACAAGGCCCAAATCCACATCTGCGGCTCTGCACCTGTAATGACCCGATTGGTCATTTTGAGATCTAGCACGTCGTTCCTTCCACAGTTCGTTTTCCTATGTATCACGTTCGAGTTGGTAGCCTATTGGCACATTGTGGCATCATATGAGGCTTTTGGTCATGTCTGGGGTGGCTCTACCGAGCATTTTGTACTAGGCGAGACAAGATTATTGGATCTAGGATCAGTGCGATCGGATTATATGAAGTATACTAAAGAGCAATTACCATTATTTGGTTCAGAATGAGGTGATGGTTCGTGTCTGGAGTAGAGAGTCAATGATTTGTTGACTCGGTAGATGGTTATGAATTTCTATACATATCTTCTGTCGTGGCGGTATTGCAAAGGTTGAGACAAGACTTGTATGTGCATTGGGAGCATTAGATTTGTGGAATTTCGGCTATTGTTATCAGAGAATGTCATTATGGTCATGTGAGCTATGCAGTGCATAGTGTAAATTCAACAAAAGTATGCTATCATATCGGTGCATTGTGTAGTGACTAATACAGTATTCGTAGGTTGGAAGCAGGCCTGGCAGAGAATTTCGGGTGTCGAAATTGGGTTCTAAGCTTGTTTGTTTGAATAAAAGAGAATATCTTCATATTTGATCGAGTTAATGTGCTCAACTGAGCTGTGGTAGCACGGGTAGGTGCTCAAGGTGTTAAACAGTGATTTCGGACAACTCTAGTGCAGTTCTCAGCACGTTCGAGGACGAACGTATGTTTAAGTGGGAGAGAATGTAATGACCCGACCGATTGTTTTGAGCTCTAGCGTGTCGTTCGGCAGTTTGAGGCCATAAGTAGCTTCACTTCAGGTAAAATAACTTGTACGCATGGTCGAAATTGAATTTCAGGAAGTTTGGAGTTGATTTGGAAAGACAATTCTCATTTCAGAAGCTTTAAGTTGAAAGAATTGACTAAGGTTTGATTTATGAGTAAACGACCTCGAAATTAGTATTTTAAGGTTTAAGCAGGTTCGTATGATGATTTCGGACTTGGGCATATTCCCGAATCGGGTTTTGGATGACCCGGGAGCGTTTCGACGCCTATTGGGGAAGTTAGAATTTTGGGAAGAATTTAATAAATATGGGTCACAGTGCATTTCAGTGTTATCGATGTCCGTTTGGGAATTCGAATCTGGGAATAGCTCCGTATGGTGATTCTGGTATTTGGAGCGCGATCAGAAGTGGATTTGGAGGTCCGTAGGTCATTTTGGAGTCATTTGGCGAAAGTTAGAAATTTGAAGGCTTTTGAGAAGTTTGACCGGAAGCGGTCCGGAAGTTGGAGTAGGTCCATAATATTGAATATGACTTGTGTGCAAAACTTGAGGTCAATCGGACGTGATTTGATAGGTTTCGGCATCGAATGTTGAAGTTTGGAGTTCTAAAGTTCATTAAGCTTGAACTGGATTGCAATTAATAGTTTTTGCGTTGCTTGATGTGATTTGAGGCCTCGAGCAGGCCTGCATTATGTTTCGGAACTGGTTAGTATGATTGGACGGAGCCCCAGGGGCCTCGGGTGGAATCCGTGTGGTTAACGGATCGAAAATGGAACATATGGAATGGCTTAAGTGCACCAGTTCTGGTGTAATCGCACCTATGCAAGTTTGACCGCAGGTGCGTGATCGTAGAAGCGAGGAAATGGTCGCAGGTGTGGTTTGGGCGAAGAAGGCAAATGACCGCAGGTGAGAAGGGTTGTCCGCACCTGCGAGGACGCAGATGCGGTAAAGCGTTGCAGGTGCGAGAATGAGAAAGGCAACCTGGGGCACAGGTGCGGAAATTTACCCGCAGATGCGGGTGCACGTTTGCTCTGAGGAGACCGCAGAAGTGGAATTTGGACTTGAGCCCAGGACCGCAGAAGGGGCACATGCGCCGCAGAAGAAGGGTCGCAGAAGCGGCCTATGCACCGCAGGTGCGAAAAGGCTGGAGGCAGTGAGGTTTCCATTTTCTTCCATTCCTCTTGGTTGGACGATTTTTTGAGAGCCTCAAGTGGGGGGTTTTTCATCATCTATTTCAAGGTAAGTTAGTCCCGGCTCTTGTTAGTTAAATAAATGGTTTTATTATGGATTCAAGCATGAAAATTGGTAGAAATTTGGGAGTTTGAGGAAAACCTAGGAATTTGGTATCTTGGATTTGACCACGAGGACGAGGAGCTCGAAGGCAAAGGCGGGGACAAGAGGTTGTAACGGTTGGCCAAGGTAAGGGAGAGGAAAGCCCGCGACTTAGACCAAGTCAAGTGCATCAAGGACGAGGATGGAAAAGTGTTGATGGACGAGGCACTTATTAGGAGAAGATGACAGACATACTTCCATAAACTGTTGAATGAGGACGGGGATAGACGCATTGTGCTGGGTGAGTTGGAGCATTCCGAGGGTCGACGGGATTTTGGGTACTGTAGGCGGACTACGGTAGAGGAGGTGGAAGGGGCGATGCGTAAGATGTGCAGGGGCAGAGCGACGGGGCTAGACGAAATCCCGGTGGAATTCTGGAAGAGCGCGGGGCGGGCAGGTTTGGAGTGGTTCACTGGGCTGTTTATTTTAAGACAAAGAAGATGCCCGAAGAATGGAGGTGGAGTACGATAGTTCCAATTTACAAGAAGAAGGGTGATATCCAAAATTGCAATAATTATAGGGGTATCAAGCTGTTGAGTCACACTATGAAGGTTTGGGAGAGGGTGGTAGAGGCCAGGGTGAGGAGCTGCGTGTCTATTTCCGAGAATCAGTTTGGATTTATGCCGGGGCGTTCGACTAAGGAAGCGATTCATCTAGTAAGGAGATTAGCGGAGCAGTACAGGGAGAGGAAGAAGGATTTGCATATGGTGTTTATTGACCTTGAGAAAGCATACGATAAAGTTCTGAGGGAGGTCCTGTGGAGCTGTTTGGAGGTTAGCGGTGTTCCGGTAGCGTACATTAGTGTGATTAAGGATATGTATGATGATGCTAAGACTCGGGTGAGGACTGGGGGTGGTGACTCGGAGCATTTCCCTATGGTGATGGGGTTGCACCAGGCATCAGATCTTAGCCCATTTTTATTTTCCTTGGCGATGGATGTATTGTCGCGTCACATCCAAGGGGAGGTGCCTTGGTGCATGCTATTTGCCGATGATATAGTGTTGATTGACGAGACGCGTAGCGGAGTTAACGCGAGGTTGGAGGTTTGGAGACAGACCTTGGAGTCTAAAGGTTTCAAACGGAGTAGAACGGAGACAGAATACTTGGAGTGCAAGTTCAGTGACGGGACCCATGATGCAGACATAGAGGTTAAGCTTGATGCTCAAGTTATCCCCAAGAGAGCGAGTTTTAAGTATCTCGGGTCTATTATCCAGGGTAACGGGAAGATTGACGAAGATGTCGCGCATCGCATTGGAGCGGGATGAATGAAGTGGAGGCTCGCTTTCGGTGTTTTGTGTGATCACAATGTGCCGCTAAGACTTAAGGGTAAGTTTTAACGAGTGGTGGTTCGACCAGCTATGCTGTATGGGGCTGAGTGTTGGCCAGTTAAGAACTCCCACGTGCAGAAGATGAGAGTAGCAGAGATGAGGATGTTGAGATGGATGTGTGGGTGTACCAGGAGAGATAGGATTAGGAATGAAACTATCCGGGACAGAGTGGGAGTAGCCTCCGTGGAGGACAAGATGCGGGAGTCGAGGCTGAGATGGTTCAGACATGTTAAGAGAAGAAGCATTGATGCTCCTGTTAGGAGGTGTGAAAGGTTGGCCATGGAGAGTTTGAGAAAAGGTCGAGGTAGGCCTAAGAAGTATTGGGGAGAGGTGATTAGGCAGGACATGGCGCTGCTTCAGCTCACTGAGGACATGACCCTTGATAGGAGAGTGTGGAGGTTGAGGATTAAGGTAGAAGGTTAGTAGGTAGTTTATAGTTGTTCACCGATAGTCTTAGTACTCCCTTCATATTCTTAGATTTTTATTATGTTATGTGGTTTTGTTCGCCTCAGGTATTGTATTCCCTGTTGCTATTATTTGGTACCATTTATCCTTTATCTCTCCCTTTTTCTTTTATCTTCCATCTTTCTTCCTCCCTTGCTTTCCTCTTCTTCTTCTTGCCCTTCATGAGCTGAGGGTCTATTGGAAACATCCTCTCTACCTGCATTAGGTAGGGATAAGGTCTGCGTACAGACTACCCTCCCCAGACCCCACTTGTTGGGATCAAACTGGGTTTGTTGTTGTTGTTGTTGTTGGATTTGACCACAATTTTGGACATGAAATTGAGAGTAATTATATATTTGAGCTTGTGAGGTTATGGGTAAACTTTATCTTCGAAAAAAATTTTGGAATCCAGGCACGTGGGCGATTTTGTTAACTTTTCGAGCAGAGTTGGGAATTTATATAAATTGAATTTTTATAAGTATTAGGGTATAATTTCATTTGGTTTGTCCATTAATTGGCTAGTTTTGGAGCATTTAGCATCGATTTGAGTCGTCGGAAGGGCTTGGAAGCCGGTTATGAAATTTCATAGCGATGTGAGTCTCCTTTCTAACCTTGTAAAAGGGAATTAACCCCATAGGTGAAATAATTAAATATGTGCTCCTAATTGTTGGGGCTACGTACGCACGAGGTGACGAGAGTCCGTGCATGGCTACTATTATGCTTAAGTCCGGGTAGTCTAGGACCTAAAAGAATGCTTTACTTGTAATACTTGAAACCTTGTTGTCAATTTAAATGCTTAAATCGTATCGAACTAGTAAAAGAATTTCTATTAATAAAAGAATTGTTGTCAATTTCTTGATTGACTGTTTGGTATGTTTATTTATATTTGACCGCGTCGCATGTATGATTCGCAAGCGGGGTAATAGATACATCTATGGTTAGTGCCATTCAATCCTCTGCCAGTGCACAGTTTAAATATTGTTGGATCGGGCTGTACGACCCCTGCATGAATTGCGCATGCTTGTATTGCTTGACTTGCAATTTTATAAATGATGATATTGCTTCCCGGGCTTGAGGTAAACGTATATAGGATGAAAATGAATTTGGAAATGTCCTATTAATAAAAGAATCGTTTACTTGCTTCATACTATTGAGTTCCAGCCGTCTTTATAAAAATCCTAGATTTACTATAATATCGGTATATTATTGGACCACTAGTATGTGTCGTAGTCGACCCCTCGTTACTACTTCTTCGAGGTTTGACGAGATACTTACTGGGTACACATTGTTTTGGTACTCATACTACACTTGCTGTGCATTTTTGTTGCACAGGCACATGTATGACTAGTGGCCTAGTCAGGCGTAGCGGCATGTTTGATACGGAGACATAGGTGAGCTGCTCCTCTCGAGACGACCCGCAGCCTGCAGAGTCTCCTTCAGAGTACTGTATTGTATTTTCCTTTCTGTCCAATTTGTATTCCAGATAGTTATTGCATTTCATTTGATTCTCCTAGTGATTGCTCATGCACTTGTGACACCGGGTTCTGGGGTGATTATGGAATATTTAGTATTGAAAGTTGTAAACATTTTTACTATTCAGTGAAGATTACTTTTTTTAATTAAAGTAAAGGAAATTTATGGTTCCTAAAATATTAAAAATGAGAGTTTTATTAATTATTTAATGCTGGCTTGCCTGACCGAGGTGTCCGGCGCCATCACGGCCTTTCATGGATCTTGGGTCGTGACAGCACCTGCGGTCCAAAATGCGCAGGTGCGAAAACAACAGGTGCTGCAGCTTCAGCAAAATGCATAAGTCCCAAACCAATCCGTTAAGCATCCGAAACTCACCCGAGGTCCCCAGGACCTCAACCAAACATACCAACCAATCATAAAACATCACCGAAACTTAGTCGAGCCCTCAAATCACATTAAACAATGCTAAAATCACGAATCACCCTCCAATCCAAACTTAATGAACTTGAAATTTAAAAATTCTACAACCGATGCCGAAACCGACCAAACCACCTCCGATTGGATCCAAATTTTGCACACAAGTCATATTCAACACTACGGACCTACTCCAACTTCCAGAATCAGATTTTGACCCCGATATCAAAAATTTCTCTATCGGCCCGAAACTCCAAAAATTGAACTTTCGCCATTTCAAGCCTAAATGAACTACAGACCTCAAAAAAACAATCCGGACACGCCCCTAAGCCCAAGATAACCTAGCAGAGCTAACGGAATTGACATAATTCTATTCCAGAGCCGTCTTCACACTGTTCTGACTACGGTCCAAATTTTATGACTTAAGCTCTAATTTAGGGACTAAGTGTCCCAAAACACTCCGAAACTCAAAATGAATCATCCCGGTAAATCACAATAGTAGAAAAAAGACACGGGGCAGTTAATAGGGGATCAGGGCTTAAATTCTCAAAATGACCGGCCGGGTCGTTACATCCTCCCGTCTTAAACATTCGTTCGTCCTCGAACGAGCATAGAGACATACATGAAGTGGTGAAAAGATGAGGATAACGGCTGTGCATATCCTGCTCGACCTCCGAAGTCGCCTCCTCGACCGGATGACCCCGCCACTGAACCTTTACTGATGCAATGCTCTTTGCCCTCAGCTTTCGAACCTGCCTGTCCAATATAGCTACTGGCTTCTCAACATAAGATAGATCCTTATCCAACTGGATTGAGCTGAAATCCAACACGTGAGACAGATCACTGTGATACCTCCGGAGCATCGAAACATGAAATACCGGATGAACTCCTGCCAAGCTGGGAGGTAAGGCAAACTCATAAGCAACCTCCCTAACACGCCACAACACCTCAAAGGGACTAATAAACCTTAGGCTCAATTTTTCCTCTTTCCGAATCTCATAATGCCCTTTATAGGTGAAACTCGAAGCAAGACCCGCTCTCCAACCATAAATGAAACATTGCGAACCTTCCAGTCCGCATAACTTTTTTGTCTGGACTGGGCTGTGCGAAGTCTATCCTGAATCACCTTAACCTTCTCCAAAGCATCCTGAACCAAGTGTGTACCCAATAGTCTAGCCTCACCCGGTTCGAACCAACCCACCGGGGACCTACACCACATACCATACAGAGCCTCATATGGTGCCATCTGAATGCTGGACTGATAACTATTGTTCTAGGAAAACTCCGCAAGTGGCAAGAACTGATCCCAAGAACCTCCAAACTACATCACACACGAACGGAGCATATCCTCAAGAATCTGAATAGTGCGCTGGGGGTGAAATGCTGTGCTCAACTCGCCCCGAGTACCCAACTCATACTGTACGGATCTCCAAAACCGTGATGAAAACTGTGGGCCCCGGTCAGAGATGATAGATACCGGCACGCCATGAAGTCTGACAATCTCACGGATGTAAACTCAAGCCAGCTTGTCGGAAGAATAGGTGGTCATCATAGGAAGAAAATGAACTGACTTGGTCAGCCTATCTATAATCACCTAAACTGCATCAAACTTCCGCTGAGCCCGTGGTAGCCCAATAACGAAGTCCATAGTGATTCGCTCCCATTTCCACTCCGGAATCTCTAACTTCTTAAGCAATTCGGCCGGTCGTTGATGCTCATACTTCACCTGCTGGCAATTTAAACACCTAGCAACATACTCTACTATGTCCTTGTTCATTCTACGCCACCAATAATACTGCCTCAAGTCCCGATACATTGTTGCGGCACCCGGATGAATAGAGTACCATGAGCTATGAGCCTCCTGAAGAATCAACTCACGCAATCCATCCACATTAGGCACACATAGCCTGCCCTACATCCTCAAAGCACCATCATCCCCAATAGTGACCTCCTTAGCATCACCGTGTTGAACCGTGTCCTTCAAGACAAGCAGATGGGGGTCATCATACTGGCGCTCCCTGATGCGATCATAAAGAGAAGACCGAGAGACCACACAAGCCAATACTCGACTAGGCTCAGAAATATCCAATCTCACAATCTGGCTGGCTAAGGCCTGAACATCCGTCGCCATGGGCCTTACTGCTGCTGGTAGATAAGCCAAACTCCCCAAACTCTCTGCCCGACGACTCAAAGCATCAGCCACCACATTAGCCTTCCCCGAGTGGTACAAAATAGCGATATCATAATCCTTAAGCAGCTCTAACAACTTCCTCTGACGCAAATTAAGTTCGTTCAGCTTGAACAAATGTTGCAAACTCTGGTGGTCAGTATAGATCTCACAAGGGACACCGTACAAATATTGCCTCCAAATCTTCAAGGCATGAACAATAGCAGCTAACTCAAGGTCGTGGACAGGATAGTTCTTTTCATGCACCTTCAGCTGTCTGGACGCGTAGGAAATCACCCTACGGTCCTGCATTAACACAGTACCGAGGCCAACTCGTGACGCATCACAATAGATTGTATAAGACCCCGAACCCGTAGGCAATATCAATACTGGGGCTGTAGTCAAAGCTGTCTTGAGCTTTTTAAAGCTCTCCTCACACTCTTCCGTCCACCTGAACGGAGCACCCTTCTGGGTCAGCCTGGTCATAGGTGCTGCAATAGATGAGAATCCCTCAACAAATCGACGGTAATAACTCGCCAAACCAAGAAAACTACGGATCTCTATAGCTGAGGATGGTCTGGGCCAACTCTGCACTACTTCCACTTTCTTTGGATCCACCTTGATCCCTTCACTAGATACCACATGACCCAAGAATGCCACGAAATCTAACCAGAACTCACATTTTGAGAACTTTGCATATAATTTCTTTTCTCTCAAGGTCTGAAGCACTGTCCTCAGGTGCTGCTCATGATCTTCCCGACTCCGGGAGTACACCAGAATGTCATCAATAAAGACAATGATGAACGAGTCAAGATATGGCCGGAATACACTGTGCATTAAATGCATAAATGTTGCTGTGGCATTGGTCAGCCCAAATGACATAACAAGGAACTCGTAATGATCATACCGAGTTCTGAAAGCCGTCTTCGGGATATCTGGCTCCCGAATCTTCAGCTGATGATAACCTAAACGCAAATCTATCTTGGAAAACACTCGAACACCCTGTAACTGATCAAACAAGTCATCAATACGAGGCAAAGGATACCGGTTCTTCACTGTAACATTGTTCAACTAGTGATAATCAAAGCACATACGCATAGAACCATCCTTTTTCTTCACAAACAAGACAGGAGCACCCCAAGGTAACACACTGGGCCGGATAAAGCCCTTATCAAGCAATTCCTGTAACTGTTCCTTCAAATCCTTCAACTCAGGAAGAGCCATACGATACGGAGGAATAGAGATGGGTTGAGTACCCGGCAACAGATCAATGCCAAAATCAATATCTCTGTCGGGCGGCATGCCCGGAAGATTAGCTGGAAACACATTAGGGAAATCCCGCACTACTGGGACTGAATCAACTGTAGGGGTATCAATACTGACATCTCTCACATAGGCTAGATACGCGTGACACCCATTCTCAACCATTCGCTGAGCTTTAAGAAATGAAATGACTCTACTAGGAGTGTAATCCAAAGTACCCATCCACTCTAATCGCAGTAAACCTAGCATAGCCAGCGTCACAGTCTTGGCGTGACAATCAAGAATAGCATAATGGGGCGACAACCAGCCCATACCTAAGATAATATCAAAATCTACCATGCCAAGCAATATTAAATCAGCTCTGGTCTCAAAACCACTAAGAGCAATCAAACACAACCGATAAACGCAATCCACAACAAGAATATCTCCTTTAGGAGTAGAAACATAAATAGTGGAACTCAAAAAATCCCGAGATATGCCCAAATGCGGGGCACAATAAGAGGACACATAGGAATAAGTGGAGCTTGGATCGAATAGAACCGTTGTATCTCTATGACAAACTGGAACAATACCTGTAATGATAGAATCGGAAGCAACAGCCTCTGTACGGGTAGGAAAGGCATAGTATTTGGCCTGGCCTCCCCCTCTAGGGCGACCTCCACCTCTAGCTGGCTGAGCAGGTGGGGTGGCAACTGGTGCTGTGATCATAGCCCGGGAACCCTGTGGAGCACGATGTGGCTGAGAAGTCAGTGGAGGTGCACCCCTCATACGTCTAGGGCAATCCCTCACCATATGGTGTGTGTCGCCACACTCAAAACAAGTTGGGGGAGGGCGTGGCGGCTGTGACTGGCTCGGGCCAGGTCTGCTGGAGTGACCACTGAAAGCACCCCGTGCAGGAGGTGCACTAGATACTGGGGGTGCATAATAAGGCTCCTGAGCTCTAGGAGGAGCTGGAATACCACTGGCTGCTGGAAGAGTTAAATGAACGGGGCGACTCACATAACCCCTACCATGATGAACTGCAGCTGGGGCGCGAGCACAAGAATAATGGCCCGACTCTCGAGACCTCTTGGCCTCTCTCTCCTCCCTATCCCGAGCAAGCATGCCCTCTATTCTCCTAGCAATACCCACCACCTGCTGATAGGCGATATCCATCTCTAATTCCCAGGCCATGTTAGACCTAATACTGGAATAAGCCCCTCAATAAACTGGCAAACTCTCTTTCGAACTGTAGAAACCAAGGCCGGTGCATGTCTAGCCAAGTCATTGAAACGGATAGCATACTCCGAAACAGTCATAGTAACCTGGCGCAAATGCTCAAACTCCGCGCGCCATGCGTCCCTGATGCTTTGAGGGACATACTCCCTCAAAAACATATCCGAGAACTAGGTCCATGTAAGGGAAGCTGCCTTAGCCAGACTGTCCAACTCAAAAGTATGCCACCACTGATAGGCTGCCCCTCGAAGCTGGAAGGCAGTGAAAGAAACCCCACTCGACTCTCCTATGCCCATAGTGCGGAGGATACGATGGCACTCCTCCAGAAATCCCTGAGCATCCTCTGATGCTAGACCACTGAATGTAGGAGAGTCATACTTCTTGTACCTCTCAAGCCTCCGCTACTCCTCCTCTAAAACTGTTGCCCTACCCTCGGGCTAAGCTGGGGCTACAGGCGGTACCCGTATAACCTCTGGGATCTGATCAACCTGAACCCGCTGCTCTGGGGTACGGGCGGCGGGAGTCTGTGCTCCTTCCCTTCCTGAGATGTGGCTACAGCAAGGGGAATCAATCCTGCCTGAGCTAGTGTGCTATACATGGTCATGAACTGTGCAAGGGTCTCCTGGGGAGCTGGAGCAGTAGTAGTAGTAGGCGTATCAGGCGCCTAGGCTCCGGCTGGAGCTGCTGGTGGCTCCTCTGTAGCAGCTCGCGCGGGTGCTCTGGCTGCCCCATGTGCGCGTCCTCGGCCTCTACCGCGGCCCCGGCCTCTGGCGGCTCTAGCAGGGGGCGCGGGTGCCTGGTCATCTCCGGTAGCACGTGTCCTCACCATTTGTGGGAGAATAGAAGACAGAAGTTTAGAATTTTGGAGTCAATAATCTCACACGACAAGGAATCAAATGAAGTGGAGTTTCCTAACAGTTACATGGCCTCTTGAAGATAAGTACAGATGTCTCCTTACTGATCCACGAGACACTAATTAACCGGATTGGGACTCACGACTCCTATGAACCTAGAGCTCTGATACCATCTTGTCACGATCCAAGTTCTCCCTCCGTGAACCGTCATGACGGCACCTAGTCTCTACGACTAGGTAAGCTTAACATTTTTGCGAAAATGAAACGAAACATGAAAATTAACAATTTAACAGGTAAATTTAATTAAGAAGTTTAGATTCCGCTCGGCATATACAATAAACACTCTCGAACTGAACATAAATTCTCCCAAAACCCGAAATATCACGAGTCACGAGATACATAAGTAAATAGTGCCTCTAAACTCCAGAAAACTATCAACGAAGAAAATACAAGAAGTCTTTAACTTAAGGAAGAGTAGAGTGGGACTTCTAGGTCTGCGAACGCGGCAGATATACCTCGATGTCTCTATGATCGCCTTGCCTCACTAGAAATATGGCTGGGAAGAGGTACCTGGATCTGTACAAAAAATATGTGCAGGAAAGGGCATGAGTACACCACAACGATACCTAGTAAGTGCCAAGCCTAACCTTGGTCGAGTAGTGACGAGATCAGGTCAGGTCCCTACTGGTATATATGTATAACAAGATAAAAAAGTATTAAATATCGCAGTAAAGATAAATACTAACAGTCAACAAAAATGAAATCACAGGAAAACAACAACTCATTACACAGAGATAGCAACAGAGGATCTCCCCGGATACCGTCCCGTAGTCCTAAACGAAAATGTACAGAGGATCTCCTTGGATACCGTCCCGTAGTCCCAAACGTAAATGTGTCGGGGGATCTCCCGGAGTAGCGTTCCGTAGTCCAAAAGTAAATATCTAGTGCAGGGGGATCTCCCCGGATACCGTCCCGTAGCCCAAACATATACGTGCGGGGGGATCTCCCGGAATACCGTCACGTAGTCCCAAATTAAATACACAACACATTAAACATAAACTACAGTTCCAACAAGGAAATATACAGTTTTGATTATGTTCGTATCAAAGAAGATGGGTAATTCTTACTCTAAACATGTTGCATAGAGTCCATGTAGGCTGTTAAGGAAGTTAAGATAGTCAAGGCACGTAAGCATGCTTTCCTAAGCTAAACATGGTGGCTACATATACTAGTATTGCTCAATTAAAGGAAAATATAGATATTTACTTAATGGAAACGGGGTTTTTCAACAAATAGCCCGTGTACGCACTTGTCAGCTCACATACACGACATTCGTATATCAAAGAGTAGCAAATCCTAAGGGGAGTTCCCTCACACAAGGTTAGGCAAGCCACTACCTCGAACCAAGCTCAAAATCAATCTGAAATCACGCTCTTGCCACGAGTATCCAACTCCAAGTGGCCCAAATCTAATCAAATCAATTACATAACGTAAATATAGCTACAAACAACTAATTTAGCTAATGAAATCAAAGCTAAGGTGAGAAAATAGAAAAACGCCCAAAAATCCTCCCCGAGCCCACGTCTCGGAATTAGGTAAAAGTCACAAATTCATAACATCCGTTCACTCACGAGTCTAACCATACCAAATTCACTCAAATCCGATACCAAAATCTCGATCAAAATCCCAAAATTTGGCCTAATAAATTTTCTCAATTTTTCCCAATTTTCACCCCAAATTCGAAATTAAATGATGAAATTAATCTTAGATTAATGGGATATAATCAATAAGGAGTTAGTTCCGAAAATCTCTCCAAATTTCGCCTTCTACCAAGCTCTCAATCAAATTCTGGAGTTATGAACTCAAACCCTTGAATTCTCTCTATTCTGCCTAGTGGTTTCCGCTTCTATGCTCCTAGGACCGCATCTGCGGAAGAATCATCGCAGGTGCAAAATCCACTTAACTGGGTTGGGGCCGCATCTGCGGGCACTGGGCCGCATCTACGAGCCCGCTTCTACGGTCCCCCAGTCGCACCTGCGATCCCAGCTGACAAGGCCCAAATCCGCATCTGCGACTCCTTAGCCCCTTCTACTGCTCCGTACCTGTGGTCCAAAATGTGCAGGTGCGGCAACTTCAGCAAAATGCATAAGTCCCAAACCAATCCGTTAAGCATCCAAAACTCACCCGAGGTCCGCGGGACCTCAACCAAACATACCAACCAATCCTAAAATATCACACGAACTTAGTCGAGCCCTCAAATCACATCAAACAACGCTAAAATTACGAATCATCCTCCAATCTAAACTTCATGTACTTAAAATTTCAAAATTCTACAATTGATGCCGAAACCGACCAAACCATGTACGATTGACCCCAAATTTTGCACACAAGTCATATTCAACACTACAGACCTACTCTAGCTTCCGGAATTGGATTCCGACCCCGATATCAAAAATTCCACTATCGGCCCGAAACTCCAAAAATTCAATTTTCGCCATTTCAAGCCTAAATGAGCTACAGACCTCACAAACACAATCCGGACACCCCCTAAGCCCATTCCGGAGCCGTCTTCACATTGTTCCGACTACGGTCCAAATTCTAAGACTTAAGCTCTCATTTAGGGACTAAGTGTCCCAAAACACTCGAAAACTCAAAATATATCATCCCGGCAAATCACAATAGCAGAAAAAGACACGGGAAAGCAGTTAATAGGGGATCGGAACGTAAATTCTAAAAACGACCGGCCGGATAATTACAACTGATGAATTTTGCAATTAATAAGTCGAGGTGACGACATTAAACTCAGAACTAAGATATAAAACCCATAGCCATTGAGGGAGAAGCAATGGAGCCTCATAAGCCCAACATAGATTTGGGTAATAAAATGCTTAATTAATTGATCTGGTCAATATCTAGGTTACTGTACAACCAGAACATCTCATGAAGGCCTCTATAAAAACAGAGTCACATGTACAGGAGTAACTCCATGGTGATCGTATGCCTAAGTAACTGGTTGATTAACCATTTAATGAATCAATTAAATGTTGGCACTGTTAAATTTGTTGGTTTATATTTAAACCATGACCAAATGACTGATAAGGTCTTAAATTAGTCCGTCTATTACATATAAAAATATGTGTAGTCACACACTCTTCCAAGTCTTTTCTTCTCTCTATTTCTCTCTCTCTCTATCTTTTATTTTATTTTTAATTGTTGTTCTTGTACAATATTAAAGTTTTAAAGTAAATATTTGCATATTTTTCAAACATAATTTTTTCATTTATGCCATATAACTTCCAAGTTTGTGAGTTTATTTGTGTGAAGGCAAGAAAGAGTATCTACAAATTGAGAAAGTGTTGAAGCATTATGATCTCAATAGGCGGAATCAATAAAATTCTGCTAGAACTTGCCCCAAATGTCTATCAAGGCGAAATTCTAGACAACACTATTTTTAGAATGAAATTAGGCTTTCTTTGACAAACCTTTTAGCCAATCCATTTTTAACCACAAATATTAATATTTTCCCTTTTAGCACCCAACTTTGAGCCCAGAAAAAAAGAAAAAAGAGAAAAAAAGGAATAAACTAAATTTTATTGATACACCATATTGGTTTATCCTACAAAAAGATCGATACTACTCCTTCCGGCTATAGTTGAGCAAAAATAATTATTAAAGCAAGCAATGAAAGAATACTTGTGGAATAAATGTTCTATTTCACAATTAAAAAAAGAAGAGGAAAACAAGGTGTATATATCTGTAGAATAAATTCTTGGTCCAAGAAGCTTGAAGTTAAGGAATCTATTGAGAGAAATGATGACTTAAGTGATATTAATTATGGAATTGGAGATCGGGACCTTTAGCCCAGTCTCTAGAGTTATTTTCTTTGTGTTGAGTTGTATATAGTTACTTTGGTAAAATAATCGGCTCTCATAATAAAGCTGGATGGAACAAAGTCACTACAAATATATCTCTTAACCTTACCAGCATTAAGTCTATCATTACAAGCCTGAAAAAGTCCTAAAATAATTTTAGAAATTAGTGTTGACTATACATTAGTGGAGACTGACATGAAGGGCAAGCTTATGGACAAGAATTTGAGAAACTCGAAATTGTGATGATATGATATCAATCTCAAAAGGTTCATCAAAAGAGTAGTTGAAAGTTTTTGTTAAACAGAAGCAAAAGTAGAAACAAAGTATAGATTTGGCGACTTGAAAAACTTATAGGTTTTGAAATTTATGTGAATTTTTTTTTACTTTTCTACTCTACAAGAAACAACAATTATTAATAAAATTATTGCCTCGAGTATGAGCAAGGATTCAAGTGCGGGGGAGTTTGATGAGTATAAAATATTCATATATTATATACTTAAAAATAAACTATTTTAATATATATATATATATATATATATATATATATATATATATATATATATATATAT
>NW_017673984.1:25911-108896 GCF_001879085.1 Nicotiana attenuata
ATATATATATAATATCAATTATCTGTATTTTCTAATAGTATTTCTAAAAGAGAGGCACGAGGCATCATGGCAAAAGAAGCATGAGGCAACATGGCAAAAGAAGCATGAGGCAACATAGCACCTTATGAGATTTGATTTCTATAAATAGAATATCATATTTGTGTTGAAAAGAGAAGAGATGATACGTGCCTAATTAGCAACTTTTTCTCTAGCTTTGGTCTTTGCTTCTTTCTTTATCTCTTACATTTTCCTCTTGTAGTTTTTGAATTTTCTAAGAGTATTGATAGTATTTTAAGAATTTCATTCTTTGTGAGATTTAAACACTCCATTATGGAGTGATCTCTTTGTAACGACCCGACTGGTCATTTTGAGTATTTGCACTTCGCTCGGTAGTTTGGGGGCACGAGTAGCTCCATATGATGTATTAGGACTTGTGTGCAAAATTTAATTTCATCCCGAGTTGATTTTATATGTTTCGGCACGAGTTTTGGGAAGTCGAAAGTTCATTAAGTTTGCTTTGAGGTGTGTTTCACCGTTTCGATGTTGTTATGCGTGATTTGAGGCCTCAAGTAAGTTTGTGTTATATTATGGTACTTGTTGGTATATTCTTACAAGGTCACGAGGGGCTCGGGTGAGTTTTGGATAGAATTGGGTTGTGTTGCGCTCATTTTTCTTATGTTTCAACGTCGTTTCTTCAAGCATAAATGGTACCACATTGAACAAATGAGCTTCGATTTCTGTTTTGGTTGAAGCATTAGATCCGTATCGTAATTACGGATCCGTAGCAAAATGAATCGTCGAATTTGGACATCGTATGAGAATTTTATGGTCATTTTACTACGAATTGGGTTGCCAGATTTTTCAGATTAATTACGAAATTGCCATTGAGTTCGTATTTAAAAATCTGCACAATTTCCAAATATTGAAACCAACATATCTCCTTCAATATAAGGTCAAATGGAGTGATTCAAGAACCTAACTTGACTAAAATTTTACAAGGAGTCCATTGGAGGTATCAAAAGTGAGTTTCGAGATTGTTTGGCCCGAGAAGCGAGGCAGAATAGCTGGCAGAAAAATATATAAAATAAGGGTTTGTTCATTTGGTCATATTTTGAGTTGGAGAGCTCGGATTGGGCGATTTTGGAGGCGATTTTTGCCATATGGATTAGGGTAAGTGTTCTCTACTCGGTTTTGATTATATTTCATGAATCCATCTTCATTTTTGGCATTTGATTGATAATTTCATAGTGAAATTTGGGGGGTTTTGCCTAAAGTTTCATAAAGTGAACTTTTAAGTTTTGAACATCTATTCGGAGTCGGAATTGGATGAAATTAGTATGGTTGGAATCATAATTGAATGGATTGTCGAATTTTGTGAGTTTTGCTGTGTTCCGAAATGTAGGCCCGGGTTGGGCTTATTGGCCCATTTTGGCCTTTTGATTAAAGATTCGACCTTTTTCGATAGGGATTGGTTCCTTTATAATTTTTTGATGTATTTGAATTATTTTTGGTTAGTTTCGAGCCATTCGGAGGTCGGAACGCGCGAGATGGCATTCTTCTTGGAGCATCGTTTGGCTTGCTCGGTGTTGGAATCGGCTTGTTCAAGATAAGTAACTCTTCTAAACATAATGCTGAGGGTATGAAACCCTGAATTATGTGTTATGTGTTTGGTATCAAGGTGACGTACATGCTAGGTGACGGGCGTGTGGGCGTGCTCCCTGAGAATTGAGACTCCGTTGCCTCCATGGCATTGTATAGTGGTCCTATTTTGTTGGTATTTGTGTTTACACCATGTGATAAAATAATTGAGTTGTTATTCATGCTAGGTATCATGTTTAGGCTTTATGCTGATAATAGTGGGACCCATAGTGGTCGTTTCTTGTTATCATCTCACTAATTTCATTGATATTTTGTACTCAGTCATATTCATGCTTTCATATCATATCTCAGTCTCAGTTGTTATTTATTGATACATCATATCATTGTTGACGGGCTGGTTTCATGATATTGAGATCCCGAGAGACTAGAGAGATTGATGACTGAGTGAGGTCGAGGACCTGATGGTGAGGATATTTATGGGATCGGGCTGCACGCCGCAGCATGTTTTATTGATTTATGCTTGAGTGAGGCCGAGGGCCTAATTAATTTATGCCATGATTGGCTTGTTATAGCGGTTGGGCTGAAGGAGCCCCTCCGGAGTCTGCACATCCCTAGTGAGCGCAGGTACCTACTGAGTGCGAGTGCCGAGTGATTGGGAGGATTGAGTGACTATAAGGACTGGGTGGCTGTAAGGACTGAGTGACTGGGAGGATTGAGTGATTGTGAGGACTGAGTGACTGGGAGAACTGAGTGAATTGATACTCTGAGAGTATGCATATGGTTTTATTACTGAGTCGCATGGCATTGGCGTGCACACACGACATACAGGCATCGAGATGCATTTTTCCTCATGTTGTACGGTATTTCGACGATTCATGACTGTTTACAAACATTAATATGTGGTCATAGAGAGGTATTTCACACTTGCTATCATGCTATCTGAAAATGAAACATCTTATTTATTGGGAAAAGGATTTTTAGAAAAATTACATTTTTCAAACTATCT
Source organism: Nicotiana attenuata (assembly GCF_001879085.1). NCBI lineage: Eukaryota > Viridiplantae > Streptophyta > Magnoliopsida > Solanales > Solanaceae > Nicotiana > Nicotiana attenuata. The sequence continues at coordinate 28,517 of NW_017673984.1, forward strand.
CATATTTTATAACAATTTCAATAAAGGATTTTAATTTTCGCTAATATGCTTGGAAAGCTGAACTATTTTCGGAAAACTGTGAAAAGCTGAGCATTTTATATCTGAGTTACTTCTTTATTTACTTGCTTTACACTGTTATGAACCGCTATTGGTTATTGGTGTTGGACCCGACCTATGTTCCAGTTCGTCATTGCTTTCAACCTAAGGTTAGGTTTGTTACTTTTTGAGTACATGGGGTTGGTTATACTCATACTACACTTCATGCACATTGTGTGCAGATTTCGGATGTCGATGTTGTTGTGTTCGATGGGAGCTAAATTGGAAGATGTACCTACGTTCCTATTGTAGCTGCCTCTTGTTCATAGTAGCCTTAGTTTTATAAAACTCTGTTTACGTACTTTTCAAACAGAAGATGTATTTAGAAGCTTGTAAACTCTCTTCTTAGAAGCTCATGATTTTTACTACCGGTCCTTGGGAAATGTAATAGATCCAGATAATTTATTTTTGTTTAATTGAATTATTAATATTATTGAAATTAGATAATCATTAGTTGGCTTACCTAGCGAGTTGGGTTAGGTACCATCACGACTAGTGGATTTTGGGTCGTGACACTCTTTTCTTGGGAAAGTTGATGAAACTCGATATCGTGATAATAGTAATCTCAATTTTTACTAGATGCTTGACCTTAAATTTTCTAATTATATTTCTATATTGTGCTGGAATATTAGTTTTAATTAGTTATTATCGCTTCTATCTATTTATTCTTCGAAGTTAGTTGTATGTCAATTTTGTAATTCTTACGAAGCAAAATTAATATACGATAACTATTGGGTAAAATAATAGAATGAGAGTAATTCTTTTTAAGCTATCATTCCAAGTCTTTAATCTTGCTTACTTCCATTCTACTTCACACGGAGGAGTTGTAGTTGGCAAGATTATTGATTTTAGTAAAAAGTAACCGCAAGAGGTTTTTGCTATCTTTAGCACAATCCGGCAAGAAAATTATTTTAGTTTAATTGTCACGAGTCATATATCAATTGATTTACATAACCTCGCGGAGTGTTATTGATTGATTATTTCTTAGTGAGCAAAATATAATTGTATTAGCAATAACCAGTTATTCCTAAGAGAAATACATGTATAAGCTAAGATTTTATTATTATCACGTTATCGAGTAAATTCAATGATTCCCAACTTTTTTTAAATATAAATCTTCAAAAAGTTATTTTGTTTCAACTTAAGCAATTTAAACTTCAACAAACAAAACTTCATCAATTTGATGCTCTCAAATAGTAGTAAGAATATTATAAGTTTGTATCTAGATTCTCCAATCTCTGTGGGACGATATCATAAACTATACTAGAATTTGACAGAGTACGAGTAGCAAAATCTTATATACATTGGCCTCTTCATTTTCTCAAGGAGGTTTTTAACGAGGCGACGAGGGGGACACTTCAAGTATAAGTACGGACGGATGGAGACACGGGACGGCTAGTTCATTGCTCAACCTCTCGATATACTTCTCCAGGTCGACCAATGAAGGGACAAGATAGACTGGGACTGGAACACCAGCCAACACGAGATAGACTGGGACTGGAATGCCGGCCCAAAAAATATGTAAATTTCTCCAAGTGTATGAACAAAGCACAAATGCATGAAGTCACCCATATTCTCGTCAAAGCAAAATTGCATCAACACCTACTAGGCCCTCGGCCATAACTAAATATAGGTTATATTCGGCCTTGTTCGAATCAACACCTATTCGGCCCTCGACCGTAACTTAACATAGGTTACTGATAACTAGGGATTTTGACGCATTTTATACTCCTTCTTGCTTATGCTTTGATCAAATATTCATACAAAATAGTCCTAAAAGGCTCACAAGTTGTGCTTGATTGCAGGTTTGATTAACAAAGTGACAAAATGTCAAAGATCAGCTCAAAAAGAGTGAAACTTGCACAAGTACCAAAAACAAAGCAATCTCATGCAGAACAAGCCCCGTGCGGCCGCACACCACTTTGTGCGGTCCGCACTGGGAGATTCAGAGAGCTGATTTCCAGGCTTCAAGGCAGTTCGGCCGCACACCATTTTGTGCGGTCCGCACTGAAGGCACCGCGGCCGCAGTCCATTCTCTGCGGTCCGCGGTGTGAAGATTCAGATAGATCAGTTCTCAGAGTTTTGAGCCATCGCGGTCCGCGGTTAAGTTTGTGCGGACCGCGCTAGAAGCCTCTGCGGCCGCGGTCCATTATGTGCGGTCCGCGGAGCCCAAGTTTAGAGAGATCAATTTGGAAGGCCAAAGACCAGTGCGGACCGCGGTCCATTTTGTGCGGTCCGCACTAACCCCGCAGGGGCATTTTTGTCCAAATTTTTCAGCCTAGTATAAATAGATTCTTTTTCCATTTTTAGGGCATCAGATATTGTAATACGTAAGCTTCACTCATGAGACGATTTCTCTTAGCCATTTTGGGCATTTTTACTTACTTTCCATCATTGAATCTTTGTATTTAGCTTAGTAATTAACTAATATGTGTTTATCTTCATCTATTTCTTGTTTTTCTTCTTTGAATATGAGTAGCTAGACCCCATAGCTAGGGTTGTGGCTCAACCCTAGTGTGGGTAATTGATGGGTCTTGCATTTTAGGGCTAAATTGATTATGGGTGTTTGTTATTTGGGACAATTTCATGGTTAATTTCTAAATTAGTGGTTGCAAACACTAGTTTGTGTTGAGTTGACTTGGGATTTTCTTGAGAAAGAGAGCCTAAGTCTCCGAGATTGGTCCAACAATGAATTGGGACGTACTCAAGAGATTGATAGCCCCAATTAAAGGGTTAAACCTCGAGAGAGTAATACCCGAATTCAACCCTAAGTTGCTTGTGAAAATTGACATACCCAATTGGTCTTGAGAAAGCCAATTCGGGCAAAATCACTTGAACCACCGAGAGGTGTAGAGTGGGCAAGGTCATGCAACGGTGATAACATACTCCCCAAATATGTCAAATGTGCCTTACATTTAAGTACCCGTCAATTGACCACCTAGGCGGTAGTCACTACCCTAGTGCCTTCTAAACCTATTTGAACAACTCGTAGCATAATAGTTCTTAGCATAATTTTACAATTTGTAGTTTGATAAAAGTAGAATTACAAAGAAAACCCCAAAAATGAATAGAAATGTAATTAAGAACACATACGCAAACTAAAACTAGATAGATACTCGATTCTAATACTAGCTCTCTGTGGATATCGATCCCGACCCAAAAATCGGGTAAAAGCTATTGCGACCCTCTCTTGCTACTTACTAGTAGTGCGGAGTTGGCAGCGATCACTTCTTGGCGCCGTTGCCGGGGAGCTAACGGTTTTGGATATCTATTTAGTTAGTTTTGTGTGTTGTTCTTCTTTCCTTCTTTGTTACTAATTTGTGTGTGTTAATACTACAGGTACCAAAATGGCTTTAAATGCAAATGACCCTCTTGGAAATGTACCTGCGGGGGAGGAGGTTGATGAAACTGGAGAGGATGAGGTGCCTCTTGTACCTCCCGAACCACGATGAGGCCGCCAGGCCAATGCTAATGAAAATGTTCCAGACCCTCCTCTGCCACCTCCAAGAGCGGTTCCTCGGGTGCTACCAAACCAAGGCTATGCAAGTGCTATTGTCCCACCCAGAATCCGGGCGGGCAATTTTCAGATAACCAATATGATGTTGACCTTACTTGAGCAGCGTGGGTATTTCACGGGCGCTGCGGATCAAAATGCCTACAAACATCTCAAGGGGTTCGTGGATACATGTTGGGGTAGCAAGTAGACGAATGTGTCCGAGCATGCTCTTAGGTTGAGGCTTTTCCCATTCTCACTTCAGGGGAAAGCATTGGATTGGCTAGAGAGACTCCCCAACCATTCCATCACAACTTGGTATGAGTTGGCGGATAAGTTTATTGCTAAATGTTTCTCACACGGGCACATGGCGGCACTTCGAGATGAGATATTGGCCTTCAAGCAAGAACCCACGGAAACTTTGCATGAGATTTGGGAGCGGGTTAGAACAATGGTGAAGGAATGCCCCAATAATGATATGACGGAGGCGATGATACAACAAACCTTCTATCGGGGCATCAATACTACAAATCAATGCATAGTCAATCAATTGGCTGGGGGTTATTTCATGAAGTTGTCTTATGACGAAGCTTGTGAGATTCTTGATGAGATGGCAGATACAACCTCCGCATGGCAAAGTAGAGCCAATGTTCCTCAAGGTGACCCTACAGTTATTCATTTGCATAAGGAATTACACGACCATGGGCAAGCTATAGCGGAGTTGACAACTACTATGAACCAATTGGCTAAGGCACAGTTGCAACAAGTCCAAAACCCTCGCCAAGTGAATGCTATGGAAGGTGTTAATATGCTTACCAACAAGAGAAGGCAAAGAAGGCAACAAAACCAAGGGAATTCTGAGCAATTTGCTGATGATTGTGATGGGTTTCAAAATGATGGCTATGATGAGCAAAATGAAGAGGTACAATATGCGAACAATTTTCAAGGCCAACGGGGCAACTCTTCAAACCAACAACCGTGGAGACCTCAAGGCAATTGGGTAATCAACAACAAAACAGTGGTAATTGGGGGAACAACAACCAAAATACCAACTAGGGCAATCAAGGCAACCAAGGGAATTGGAATGGTAATAACAACAATTGGGGTGGCAACAATAATCAAGGTGGATGGAATAATGGAAATCAAGGAAACCGGGGGCAAGACTTTCAAAGGCCCCCAATGTACCAACAACCGAACAATCCACCCCCTTTCCCTTCTCAAGGTCCTAGTTCTTCGGGTAATGATATGGGTAGAATTGAAATGATGTTTGAACAGATGATGAAAAAGAATGCGAATTCAGATGCACAGTTGGCTTCCCACAATACCTCTATCAGAAATTTGGAGGTGCAATTAGGCCAAATCTCTCAATCATTGAATACTCGCCCGAAGGGTGCTCTACCAAGTGATACGGTAGTGAACCCAAAGGGTAGGAACAACCATGTCATGGCGGTTACAACACGAAGTGGGAGAGGCGGTGATGTGAATGCCTCGAAACAAAAGCAAGTTGTTGATGATGATGTTGAGTTGCAAGAAGATGCGGTTCCTTTGGTAGTTGAAGATGTGGTTGATGACAGTGTGAACAACGAAGTGAGGATTGACATTAATGAAATCGAGGTGGAAACTCAAGAAGCCGTGAACCCGTCTAGGGAGCACGTAATTGACATACCGGAGCCGGTTGTGCCAAAAGCCAAGGCACCTTTACCTAGGCCACCTCCCCCTATCCTCAGAGGCTAGCCAAGTAGAAAAGTGAGAATCAATTCAAAAAGTTCATTGACATGATGAAGAGCTTATCCATCAACCTGCCTTTGGTGGAGGCTTTGGAGCAAATGTCTGGTTATGCTAAATTCATGAAAGATTTGGTTACAAAGAAAAGATCAATGGACTGTGAAACTAGCAAGATGACCCACCAAGTTAGTACCATAGTACATTCAATGGCCCCGAAATTAGAGGATCGCGTTGCTTTCACAATCCCCTGCACAATTGGTAGTGCAGACTTTGCCAAAGCTTTATGTGATATTGGGGAAAGCATCAATTTAATGCCCTTCTCAGTTTTCAAGACTTTGGGTATTAGACCTCCGAGGCCAACTTCCATGCGACTACAAACGGCAGATAGATCAATGACGCGACCATTGGGTATAGTTGATGATGTGCTTGTCCGGGTGGACAAATTTATCTTGCCAGCTGATTTTGTCATCTTGGATTGTGAGGTAGATTATGAGGTCCCGATCATATTAGGGAGACCTTTCCTGGCTACGGGGAAGGCTCTAGTGGATGTGGAAGCAGGGGAACTCACTTTCAAGGTGGGTGATGAAAAGGTAGTCTTTCATGTGTGCAAATCAATGAAGCGGCCTAATTGTACCGAAGTGTGCTCATTTGTGGATTTAGTCACAGCTGTGATAATTGATGACACAAGTGCAATGACTAATGTTGAGGATCCCCTTGAGTCCGTGGTATTAAATCTTGATGACAATGATGATGCAAGTAGAGTGGAGTGTGTCAATGCTCTACATGGGATGGGCTCTTATTCCTATGAGCCTAGAAAATTGTCTTTGGATCTTGAAAACCGGAAAAATCCACCAACAAAACCTTCAATTGAGGAACCCCCGGTGTTGGAGTTGAAGCCACCACCTCCACACCTCAGATATGAATTCTTGGCCTCTAATTCAACTTTACCAATTATTCTTTCTTCTTGCCTTACTAACATGCAGGTTGAGGCCACTTTGGAGGTGCTTCAAAGGCGAAAAAGGGCAATTGGATGGACTCTCGCCTATATTCGGGGAATAAGCCACGCATTTTGCATGCACAAGATTATTTTGGAAGATGATGCAAAGACCTCCTTGGAACATCAAAGGAGGCTCAATGAGGCAATGCAAGAAGTGGTGAAGAAAGAAGTGATCAAGTGGCTAGATGCAGGTGTGGTGTATCCAATCTCCGATAGCTCATGGACTTCTCAGGCGCAATGTGTGCCAAAGAAGGGTGGGATGACTGTGGTGACAAATGACAACAATGAACTTATTCCCACTTGGACAACTACCGGGTGGAGGGTTTGCATGGAATACTGGAAGCTGAATAAAGTGACCCGCAAGGATCATTTCCCGTTGCCATTCCTTGACCAAATGCTTGATCGCCTTGCGGGGCGTGCCTTTTATTGCTTTTTGGATGGATATTCGGGTTATAATCAAATCTTAATCGCTCCGGAGGACCAAGAGAAGACCACATTCACTTGCCCATATGGCACATTTGCTTTCTCTCGGATGTCGTTCGGGTTGTGCAATACTCCGGCAACCTTCCAACGATGCATGATGGCTATTTTCACCGATATGGTGGAAGATTGGAGGTCTTTATGGATGATTTTAGTGTGGTTGGTGATTCATTTGAAGAGTGTTTGGGAAATTTAGATAGAGTCTTGGCCCGATGTGAAGACAGAAATCTCGTTCTTAATTGGGAAAAATGCCACTCATGGTTGATGAGGGCATACTGTTGGGTCACAAAATTTCTAAGCATGGGATTGAAGTAGACAAATCCAAGATAGAGGTGATTTCAAGGCTTCCTCCCCCCACTTCTGTCAAGGGGGTAAGGAGTTTTCTTGGGCATACGGGGTTCTACCGGTTTATCAAGGACTTTTCGAAGGTAGTGAATCCTCTTTGCAAGCTGCTAGAAAAAGATACAAAGTTTGTGTTTGATGAAAGATGTGTGGAAGCCTTTGAACTTCTCAAGCATAAGTTGACCACCACCCCAATCATTACCGCACCCAATTGGAGCTTGCCTTTCGAGCTCATGTGCGACGCGAGTGATGTTGCGGTTGGGGCAATTTTGGGTCAAAGAGAACAAAATGTTTCATCCAGTGTACTATGCGAGCAAGACTATGAATGAGGCTCAAAGGAACTACACTGTGACGGAGAAGGAATTGTTGGGTATTGTGTTCGCCATGGAGAAATTTCGACCATATCTTATGGGAGCCAAAGTCATAGTGCACACCGATCATGCAGCTCTTAGATATTTGATGACAAAGAAAGACTCCAAAGCTAGACTGATGCGATGGGTCTTATTACTTCAAGAGATTGATTTGGAGATAATGGACCGGAAAGGTAGTGAAAACCAAGTGCCGGATCTTTTCTCCCGCTTGCAGGAGGAAGGTAGGCCGTGTGATGGCCTAGAGATCAATGATACATTCCCCGATGAGCAACTACTTTCTGTGTCTATGTGTGATATGCCATGGTTTGCGAACATTGCTAATTTCCTTGTGGCTGGCATCATCCCGTGTGAGCTCTCTTCTAACCAAAGGAAGAAGCTCAAACGGGATAGTTTGGACTTCTATTGGGAAGAGCCATACTTGTTCAAGATTTGCACCGACGGAGTGATCCGGAGGTGTGTACCTGAGGAGGAGCAATTTAGCATTTTAGAGGCTTGTCATTCGTCCCCCTATGGTGGCCATCATGGAGGGGGGAGGACGCCTTTCGAAAGTTCTGAGTTGTGGTTTTTATTGTCCAACCTTGTTTAAAGATGCAAGTGATCTAGTAAAAAGATGTGATCAGTGTCAACGAGCGGGCGGGATTTCCAAGAAAGACGAGATGCCTCTAAACACCATTCTTGAAGTTGATATCTTTGATGTACGGGGTATCGATTTTATGGGCCCTTTTGTAAGCTCGTCTGGAAACACCTACATTCTTGTAGCGGTTGATTATGTCTCAAAATGGGTCAAGGCCGTGGACTTGCCAACAATGAAGCTAGGATTGTGGTGGCATTTCTGAAGAAGAGCATTTTGACAAGGTTTGGTACACCTCGGGCAATTATTAGTGATGGAGGATTGCATTTTTGTAATAGAGCTTTTGATGCCTTGCTTTCCAAGTATGGTGTCAACCACAAAGTGTTTACACCTTATCATCCTCAAGCAAGTGGCCAGGTTGAAGTGTCTAACAGGGAGATCAAGAGCATTTTGTCCAAAACCGTCAATGCCAATAGGACCGATTGGTCTAAAAAGTTAGATGATGCTCTATTGGCTTACTGGACCGCTTACAAGACCCCAATTGGTATGTCGCCGTACCGGTTGGTGTTTGGGAAAGCATGTCATTTACCAGTGGAGTTGGAGCATAAGGCCATGTGGGCCTTGAAGAAGTTAAATCTTGATTGGGATATAGCTGCTAATCTTCGGGTCGAGAAACTCAATGAGCTTGGTGAATTTAGGTTCCATGCCTACTCTAGTTCGTCCCTGTATAAGGATAAAATGAAATATCTTCATGAGAAATACACTCGGGGCAAGGATTTCAGGGTGGGAGATTTGGTGCTCTTATTCAATTCTCGACTACGATTATTCCCGGGAAAGCTGAAATCCAAGTGGAGTGGACCACTTGAAGTAGTGTGTGTGACCCTGTTTGGTGCTCTTGATTTGAAGAACAAACGTGGGGAAGTTTTTAGAGTGAATGGGCATAGAGTCAAGCACTATTTGGGGAAGTTTGATGATAGTCATGTGATGGTTGTTGTTCATTTCAAATGATTGGATGGTAACATGCGACGTGCCGCAACGTTAAATCGGGCGCTTCTTGGGAGGCAACACATGTGTTTTTCTTTTTGTTTTCTTTGATTTTCTTTGTAGTATAGGATTGATTTTTGGGCTAACTGGTTGTGAGATGTTACAGGATTGAGCTGATGCAGTGCAGGACATAATTGAAAAAATGCACAGGTCTCTGAAGTTTGCAGTGCGGCCGCACTACCATTTTGTGCGGACCGCACTGGCAGAGGGTGAAGAGTGAACTCTCTGAAGTTTGCCACCGCGACCGCAGTCCATTTTGCGCGGTTCGCGGTGGACCTCTACGGCCGCAGTCCATTTTGTGCGGACCGCAGAGGGCTGCCTTCTCAAACTTGAACAAAATAGCCCAGTGCGGACCGCGGTCCATTTTGTGCGGTCTGCACTAGTAGGTGAGACCGGGCCCCAGGGTTCTCTCTATATATAGACCCTTGGGGCCTCCTTTTACTCTTTTCGCACTTTTGCCTCTCATAATTAATTATTGGAACGTATTTGCTTCAATTCATCTCATTATCTGGTACCACAATCTTCCTTTTACTTGTTTAATTTTGTTAATTTTTGTTTTTCTTAGCTTTTAGGTCTTCTTCCTCCCCTATTTTCTTAAATTCCCATGCTAGGTTAGTTTAAATCTTAATTCATGTGGACTTAGTTAGTATAATGGACTGGACAATCATTTAGAGACACTAACTAGGTGAAAAAAATTGAGCTTAAAATCTAAAATTTGGAAACCCTAGTTTGGTGCCCCAGTGCGATCCGCGATACCATTTTGTGCGGACCGCACTGATGAATTTTAAGAAGTTTAACTTTGGGCAGTGCAGACCGCGATTGATTATGTGCGGTCCGCACTAGACCCTGTGCGGCCGCAGTTGCTTTTGTGCGGTCCACACTGCTAAGATTCAGAGGCTGTGTTTTTGAATCCCACACCTGTGCGGACCGCGGTCGTTTCTGTGCGGTCCGCGGTGGCCTCAGTGCGGCCGCAGTTGGTTTTGTGCGGTCCGCACTGGGCACTTCTGCAACCTGTCTGCAACCTTTTTTCCCTGTTTCTGCAACACTGTTTTTAGTTGATTACACTGATACTAACAAGCTGTTTGAATTGCGATTGCAGACAATGGTGAGACAATAAGGAAAAGGCTCAAAACAACCGAGCAAAGGAGAATCCTCCCGAGGAGGGAAGAAGAAGATGATAAAACTCACTCCCCAAGCTCGGGAAAACATTAAAAGGACCAGAAAACTAATCAAAGCTGCAGACAGAGTTGCTTCCCTTTCCTCGGGGAGTGAGTATCAACCATCAAGAGACATTTGTTATCCGTGCCAAAATATGTTGAAGACTGGCCGGAGAGATTCAGGCTAGGAGACACTCCTCCACCATAACCCACTGCCCAAGCACCAACACACGTAATTTTTGAGTCGTCTGAGGGCTCAGCAGCAGGTAGTGGGGAATACTCCACCTCTACCACAGCTTCGTTATTCGGAGNNAAAATCGAATCTTGCGCCTGCGATTGATGGAAATGTGGGATGCTTGGAACAACGGAAAGGAACCCCCAAGCACCATTCCTGGATTCCCAGAGTTATTTCCTAGATCTGGAGTTGCTACTATTGTCCCTATCAGCCACCCTCAAACTCCTTTGGGACAACCTACTATGACCGCTCACTTCGTCGGAACACCTTCTGAGGTCCGCCCCCAGGTGTTCCCAGCAGGAGCAGCTCCTAACATCTTCACTGCTCCACCATGCCCTGCTACAACACAACCTTCACTGCCAAGGCCTGCCTTTGATCCCTCAGCTTTCACCTTCCAAAACCCTGTCTTTCCAGTGGATCCTCCTCAATATCCCACATATAATTACTCTCAGCCACCACCATATGAGCTTACACCAGGGCAGGACAAAACCCCCAAAGCCCCAGAGCAGGATGAGATGGCAAAGAGAATGAGAAGCCTCGAGCAGAGCTTGAAAAATATGCAAGGCTTGAGTGGGCAAAAGAGTGTCTCCTATACAGACCTATGTATGTTCCCGCATGTACATTTGCCGTCAGGTTTCAAAACACCAAAATTTGAGAAGTATGACGGACACGGTGACCCCATTGCTCACCTGAAGAAGTATTGCAATCAGTTACGGGGAGCCGGTGGCAAAGAAGAATTGTTGATGGCATATTTTGGGGAAAGCTTAATTGGCATCGCTTCAGAGTGGTATATGGACCAAGATGTCTCGCGTTGGCATATTTGGGACGATCTGGCCCGAGACTTTGTTCGACAATTTCAGTACAACATAGACATCGCGCCAGACAGGAACTCCTTGGCGAATCTAAAGAAAAAGCCTTCAGAAAGTTTCCGTGAATATGCAATTAAGTGGCGCGAACAGGCGTCAAGAGTAAAACCTCCGATGGATGAGGTAGAGATGGTCACTGTTTTCCTTCAAGCCCAGGAAGCAGACTATTTTCAGAATATGATGTCCGCCATGGGCAAGCCCTTCGCAGAGGCAATAAAAATCGGAGAGATGGTAGAGAATGGGCTAAAAACGGGTAGAATCTTGAGCCAGTCAGTCATAAGAGCAACCTCCCAAGCCATCCAAGACGGATCTGGAGGAATGGCCAAAGGCAAAAAGAAAGAAGAAACAGTGATGGCAGCATCGGGAGGAAGAAGATACCGGGCTCCTAGACCGGTGTTCTCTGAAAGAACCCCTTAACACTACTATCCTCATACTGATATGGCTTATGCTCCTCCACCTTATGCGGTCATGAATGCTCAACCCTTCGGCCGACCGCAACCACAACCTAACCGAAATCCACCTCCATTCCAAAGAAACCAACCTCCTCACCAGAACCAATATAATCCTCGACCACCGCAAAATAACTTCCTCCCTCCGGAACCACCCAGACGACCAAATTTTACGCCGATTGGTGAACCTTACTCCAATCTGTTCCCGAAACTCGTCCAGATGAATTTGCTGCAGCCTATTCCCCAAAACAGGCAGAACCCAGAATCTCCAGCTTATCAACGAGGGGTCCATTGTGCCTACCATTCAGGAGCTGAAGGACATAGTACTGATAACTGCTGGACATTGAAGAAAGTTGTGGAAGATTTGATTGAACAAGGGAAATAGTGTTGAGGGATGAAGAAGCCCCGAATGTGACCAATAATCCGTTGCCCGCTCACAACAACGGGCCGGTAATCGGGATGATCTGTGAAGACAGAGAATTTGATCCAGCATTAAAAGTTATAATTGCTATTGCCGACGCAGAAAAGAAACCCAAGATACCCCCGAAGCAAGAGAAAGGGGAGAAGAAGAATAAAAATGTCAAAATAGAGCCTAATAAGAAACTTGAGACAAAAGCAGAGACGGAACCTCCTAAGAATGGAATTCTCTATGTTCCGCGAGGACGCCAAGAAAAACCATTAGTTGTCAGTGCTCCAAGGAAGTTTGAAGTAAAAAGGGAAACGCAAATATATGTACCAAAAGGAGCTTATGTGGTACGGGGGACAATTAAACCGCCTCGGCTGAATGAGCCAGTGGTTATTGGACGTGTACCACAGAAGCCAATGACAGACCCCTCTGCAGTGCCATGGAACTATCAGAAAATAGTGGTCACATACAGGGGCAAAGAAATTTTGGGGGAACTTCCAAGGAAAACCTCTGTTGAGAAATACTCGAATGTACAGAAGGTAAACACTGCCGCTCGAAAGCGCTTTCCGTCCAAGAAGCCAGTGAGTGCTGAGGAAGCGGAAGCCTTCTTCCAGAAAATGAAGGTGCCTAATTATGAAACAGTGGATCAATTAAGGAAGTATCTTGAACAGGTGTCCCTGCTATCATTGGTGACGAAATCCTCCGAGCATCAGAAGATCTTGATGAAAACTTTGAATGAGGCGTACGTGGTAATTGAAACTTCAGTCGAACAGCTCGAAAGGATGGCAGAAAGGTTCTTCGCCATCAATCAACTCTCTTTTAGTAAAAATGACTTGCCTCCGGAAGGCGCAGCTCACAACAAAGCCTTGCATCTGACTGTCAAGTGTGAAGGTTATTATGTCAAGCGAGTCATGGTGGATTTGACATCTGCCCACTCTCCACATTGCAAAGGATGGAAATCGGGACAGGAAGGATTCGTCCGAATAATGATTGTGTGAGAGCTTTTGATGGTGTTAAGAGGGATGCCATCGGTGAAATTGATTTAATATTGACCATAGGCCCGGTGGAGTTCGAGGTAACCTTCCAGGTGTTGGACATGGATCCATCTTATAATTTTCTTCTGGGAAGGCCCTGGATCCATGCTGCAGGAGTTGTGCCCTCTACCCTCCACCAAATGGTAAAATTCGAGTATGAAGATCAGGAAATCGTGGTCCACGGAGAAGACGAGCAGTCCATTTATCGTGACCCATCTATCCCATGTTTGGAGGCGAGGGAAGGAAGTGAGCATATTGTTTATCAAGCCTTTGAAATTGTGGTAGCAGATCAGCACGAGGAAGGAAATCCTTGTCCTCAGCCTTTCCTATCTAATGCTTCAATCATGGTGGCCAGAGAAATGATTAGACACGGTTTCAAACCAGGAAAAGGGTTGGGAAAAGCTTTACAAGGAATATCCGAGCCGGTAACTCTACCCACAGCAGAAAAGTTTTTCGGGATAGGCTTCCACCCTACCCTAAATGATGAGAAATGGGCCGAGAAAAGAAAGAAAGAAGGATGGGTTCTGCCATTACCCTTGCCACATCTCTATGATACTTTTGTCAAGCCCAAGTATAGCAAAGAAGAGGACGATGAGGTGTTCACAGCTGAGGAAATCGAAGATATATGTGGAGCTATGAGACAAATGCTTTATGAAACCAACATGGCTCAACCAGGGGAAGGGACTAGCACCACTGAGGTGTTCTATATGGGACCAGATGCTAAACTCCAAAACTGGAAGGCTACGCCACTCCCGATCAGGCGGGAGTCCCGGTAGACTAGCCCTGTCACCTTTTCTCCATCCCGAGTTATTTCGGGGTGTAACTCGGATGTTTCTTTTAGTTTCTTGTCTTTAAATTCCTGAATGTAAACCCTGTTATCTTTCCAATTCCAAGAAATGAAATCAATATTTCATCGTCCATTTTTTCTCTTTATTCTTTCTAATTTTGTTATTTTCCCTTTTCATCTTTTCTTTTCAGCTATAATAATGCGGCTTTAAATAATATAACATGCTTGTGGACTTCATGCCCAGACTCAAACACGCTGTCTAATTGTGAAATAATGAATCAAGAACCGGAATATGATGAAGAAGAGGCTTTTAGGGAAATAAACCGAGAATTGGAACAATTTGAGAACAAACCTAAGCCAAATCTGAATGACACTGAACCGGTTAATTTGGGAACTTCCGAAGAAATAAGGGAAACCAAAATAAGCATTCACACAGATGAGCAAACCCGAGATGCAATAATCCAACTCCTGTTTGAATTTAAAGATGTGTTTGCTTGGTCGTATGACGACATGCCAGGACTGAGTATGGATCTAGTGGTGCACAAATTGCCAATTTACCCCGATTGTCCTCCAGTACAGCAAAAGCAAAGAAAGTTTAAAACTGATATCAGTGATAAGATCAAAGAAGATATCACAAAACAGCTGAAGGCGGGGGTAATCCGAGTGGTCCGATACACTACATGGCTAGCCAATGTGGTTCCAGTGCCAAAGAAAGACGGGAAAACCCGGGTGTGTATGGACTACCGAGATTTGAATAGGGCAAGTCCCAAAGACAATTTCCCGTTGCCTAACATTCACATCCTTGTTGATAACTGCGCCAAACATGAAATACAGTCCTTCGTGGATTGTTACACAGGATATCATCAGGTGTTGATGGATGAAGAAGATGCCGAGAAGACAACTTTCACTACACCCTGGGGTACCTACTGTTATCGGGTCATGCCATTTGGGCTGAAGAATGCTGGGGCAACCTACATGAGAGCCATGACTACCATTTTCTATGATATGATGCATCAAGAAATAGAGGTGTATGTGGATGATGTAATAATTAAGTCCCGAACTCAGAGTGACCACGTTCGAGATTTGAGAAAATTCTTCGAACGGCTGCGCAAGTATGATCTGAAGTTGAATCCAGCTAAATGTGCCTTCAGAGTCCCATCAGGCAAGCTCCTGGGTTTCATAGTCAGCAGGAGAGGTATTGAGTTAGATCCAACAAAGATAAAGGCCATTCGAGATTTACCTCCTCCAAGAACTAAAAAGGACGTGATGAGCTTATTGGGCAGGTTAAACTATATCAGTCGGTTCATCGCTCAACTGACTACCACCTGTGAGCCCATATTCAAACTGTTGAAGAAAGATGCAGCAATCAAATGGACATCCGATTGTCAAGAGGACTTTGATAAAATCAAGGAATATTTGTCAAATCCTCCAGTATTGGTCCCACCGGAGCATGGGCGACCTCTCTTCTTGTATCTGACAGTGTTGGAAAATTCTTTTGGTTGTGTTCTTGGGCAGCATGATATAACCGGCAGGAAAGAGCAGGCAATTTACTATCTGAGCAAGAAGTTCACCAGCTACGAGGCCAAGTACACTTTGTTGGAGAGAACATGTTGTGCTCTGACGTGGGTCGCTCAAAAGTTGAGACATTATCTTCAAGCCCACACCACCTATCTCATAACCAGGTTGGATGCTTTGAAGTACATATTCCAGAAACCGATGCCCACTGGGAGACTGGCAAAATGGCAAGTCTTGCTCACTGAATTTGACATAGTCTACGTTACTCACACGGCAATAAAGGCCCAGGCGTTGGCAGACCATTTGGCTGAAAACCCGGTTGACGAGGAATACCAACCATTGAGCACATATTTCCCAGATGAGGAGGTAAATTCAGTAGAAGCCATCTCTGAGGACACTCGTGCTTGGAAAATGTTCTTTTGACGGATTAGTAAATGCAAGAGGCGTAGGCATTGGGGCAATCTTGATATCACCCAATGGTCAGCACTACCCAGCTACAGCAAGGCTCCGATTCTTCTGCACAAACAATATGGCTGAGAACGAAGCCTGCATCATGGGCATGAATATGGCATTTGACCAAGATGTTGAAGATTTATTAATCATGGGGGACTCCGATTTGATTATCCGGCAAGCCCAGGGGGAATGGGAGACTCGAGATGTTAAGCTCATTCCCTATCGACAGCATGTGGAAGATCTCACCAAACGCTTCAAGTCGATAGAGTTCAGGTATATCCCTCGGTGTCACAATGAACTAGCCGATGCACTCGCCACTCTAGCTTCAATGCTGCATTACCCAGTCAATGTCCATATTGACCCTCTGGAGATTCAAATCAAAGAAAAGCACGGGTATTGTAATGTGGTCGAGGCAGAACCCAGCATTCAGCCCTTGTATCATGATATCAAGAGATTTTTGAAAACACAAGAATACCCCGAGCAAGCCACTGGAGATCAGAAGAGAACCATTAGACGGCATGCGAGCGGTTTCTTCTTAAGCGGTGATGTTTTGTATAAAAGGACCCCGGACCTCAACCTGCTAAGATGTGTTGATGCTGAGGAAGTCGAAAGAATTATGCCTGAAGTGCACGCAGGAGTATACAGACCTCATATGAATGGTTATGTGCTGGCAAAGAAAATTCTGCGAGCAGGGTATTACTGGATAACTATGGAAAAGGGCTGTTTCAGCTTTGTTCGAAAATGCCATCAATGTCAGGTGCACGGTGATTTGATTCATGCACCTCCAACAGAACTCCATCCGATGTCAGCACCTTGGCCATTTGTTGCTTGGGGTATGGATGTCATTGGGCCGATCGAGCCAAAAGCTTCGAATGGGCATAGATTTATATTGGTGGCAATTGACTATTTCACAAAATGGGTTGAGGCCATCACTCTCAAGTCGGTCACCAAGAAAGCTGTGGTAGACTTTGTGCACTCCAATCTCATTTGTCGCTTTGGCATTCCTGCAACTATCATTACCGACAATGCTGCAAATTTGAACAGTCGTCTGATGGGAGAGGTATGTGAACAATTCAAGATAACGAATAGAAACTCTACTCCTTATCGGCCAAAAGCCAACGGTGCTGTTGAAGCAGTAAAATAAGAACATCAAGAAAATTTTGAGAAAGATGATTCAAAGCTCTAGGCAATGGCATGAAAAGCTACCTTTCGTATTACACGGGTATCGTACCACAGTGCATACATCAATTGGAGCGACATCGTACTTGTTGGTTTACGGTACCGAAGCTGTCATACCTGCAGAAGTAGAAATTCCTTCACTCCGGATAATTGTTGAAGCGGAGATTGAGGACAGTGAGTGGGTTAAGATCCGGCTAGAGCAATTGTCATTAATTGATGAAAAACGGATGGCCGCAGTTTGTCACGGGCAGTTATACCAACAAAGAATGGCCCGCGCTTATAACAAAAAAGTGCGTCCCAGGAATTTTGAAGTGGGACTGCTTGTACTCAGACGCATTCTCCCTCATCACCAGGAAGCAAAAGGAAAGTTTGCCCCTAATTGGAAAGGTCCATACATAATCCGAAAGATATTGCCAAGAGGATCACTGTATCTAGGAGACATCGAAGGAAATGATCCTGAAACAGCAGTCAATGCAGATGCAGTCAAAAGGTACTATGTCTAGGCCTCTTGGTTTGATGGCTTTTGCGTAATTGAGATGACGAAGGCTTTCCTTCCCGCTACCCCAAACACTTTTAACCCTTCGTAAACCCATTTGAGCCNAAGCTCGTTCAGATGAATCTGTTGACAGCCTATCCCCCAAAACAGGCAGAACCCGAAATCTCCAGCTTATCAACGAGGGGTCCACTGTGCCTACCATTCAGGAGCTGAAGGGCATAGTACTGATAACTGCTGGACATTGAAGAAAGTTGTGGAAGATTTGATCGAACAAGGGAAAATAGTGTTGAGGGATGAAGAAGCCCCGAATGTGACCAATAATCCGTTGCCCACTCACAACAATGGGCCGGTGATCGGGATGATCTGTGAAGATAGAGAATTTAATCCAGCATTAAAAGCTATAATTGCTATTGCCGACGCAGAAAAGAAGCCCAAGGTACCCCCAAAGCAAGAGAAAGGGGAGAAGAAGAATAAAAGTGTTAAAACTGAGCCTGAGAAGAAACCTGAAACAAAAGCAGAGACGGAACCTCCTAAGAATGGAATTCTCTATGTTCCGCGAGGACGCCAAGAAAAACCGTTAGTTGTTAGTGCTCCAAGGAAGCTTGAAGTAAAAAGGGAAACGCAAATATATGTGCCAAAAGGAGCTTATGTGGTACGGGGGACAATTAAGCCGCCTCGGCTGAATGAGCCAGTGGTTATTGGACGCGTACCATAGAAGCCAATGACAGACCCCTCTGCAGTGCCATGGAACTATCAGCAAACAGTGGTTACATACAATGGCAAAGAAATTTCGGGGGAACTTCCAGGGAAAACCTCTGTTGAGAAATATTCAAATGTACATGAGGTAAACAGTGTCGCTCGGAAGCGCTTTCCGGCCAAGAAGCCAGTGAGTACTGAGGAAGCAGAAGCCTTTTTCCAGAAAATGAAGATGCCTGATTATGAAACAGTGGATCAATTGAGGAAATATCCTGAACAGGTGTCCCTGCAATCATTGGTGACAAAATCCTCCGAACATCAGAAGATCTTAATGAAAACTCTGAATGAGGCGTATGTGCCAATTGAAACTTCGGTCGAACAGCTCGAAAGGATGGCAGAAAGGTTCTTTGCCGTCAATCAACTCTCTTTTAGTAAAAATGACTTGCCTCCGGAAGGCGCAGCTCACAACAAAGCCTTGCATTTGACTGTCAAGTGTGAAGGTTATTATGTCAAGCGAGTCATGGTGGATTGAGGCTCGGGGGTTGATATCTGCCCACTCTCCACATTGCAAAGGATGGAAATCAGGACATGAAGGATTCGTCCAAATAATGTTTGTGTGAGAGCTTTTGATGGTGTTAAGAGGGATACCATCGGTGAAATTGATTTGATATTAACCATAGGCCCGGTGGATTTTGAGGTGACTTTCCAGGTATTGGATATGGATACATCTTACAATTTTCTTCTGGGAAGGCCTTGGATACATGCTGCGGGAGTCGTGCCCTCCACTTTCCACCAAATGGTGAAATTCGAATATGAAGATCAGGAAATTGTGGTCCACGGAGAAGACGAGCAGTCCATTTATCGTGACCCATCTATCCCATGCTTGGAGGCGAGGGAAGGAAGTGAGCATATTGTTTATCAAGCCTTTGAAATTGTGGTGGTAGATCAGCACGAGGAGGGAAATCCTTGTCCTCAGCCTTTCCTGTCTAATGCTTCAATCATGGTGGCCAAAGAAATGATTAGGCACGGTTTCAAACCAGGAAAAGGGTTAGGAAAAGCTTTACAAGGAATATCCGAGCCGGTAACTCTACCCACAGCAGAAAAGTTTTTCGGGATAGGCTTCCACCCTACCCCAGAAGATGAGAAATGGGCTGAGGAAAGAAAGAAAGAAGGATGGGTTCTGCCACAACCATTGCCACATCTCTATGATACCTTTGTCAAGCCTAAGTATGGCGAAGAAGAAGATGATGAGGTGTTCACGGCTGAGGAAATAGAAGATATCTGTAGAGCTAGAGGCAAATGCTTTATGAAACCAACATGGTTCAGCCAGGGGAAGGGACTAGCACCGCTGAGGTGCTCTACATGGGACCAGATGCTAAACTCCAAAACTGGAAGGCTACGCCATTCCCGATCAGGCGGGAGTCCCGGTAGACTAGCCCTGTCACCTTTTCTGCATCCCAAGTTATTTCAGGGTGTAACTCGGATGTTTCTTTCAATTTCTTGTTTTAAATTCCTGAATGTAAACCCTGTTATCTTTCCAATTCCAACAAATGAAATCAATATTTCATCCATTTTTCTCTTTATTCTTTCTAATTTTGTTATTTTTCCCTTTTCATCTTTTCTTTTCAGTTATAATAATGCGGCTTTAAATAACATGGCATGCTTGCGGACTTCATGCCAAGACTCAAACACGCTGTCTAATTGTGAAATAATGAATCAAGAACCGGAATATGATGAAGAAGAGGCTTTTAAGGAAATAAACCGAGAATTGGAACAATTTGAGAACAAACCTAAGCCAAATCTGAATGACACTGAACCGGTTAATTTGGGAATTGCTGAAGAAATAAGGGAAACCAAAATAAGCATTCACACAGATGAACAAACCCGAGATGTAATAATCCAACTCCTGTTTGAATTTAAAGATGTGTTTTCTTGGTCGTATGACGACATGCCAGGACTGAGTGTGGATCTAGTGGTGCACAAATTGCCAATTTACCCCGATTGTCCTCCAGTACAGCAAAAGCAAAGGAAGTTTAAAACTGATATCAGTGATAAGATCAAAGAAGAAATCACAAAACAGCTGAAGGCGGGGGTAATCCGAGTGGTCCTATACACTACATGGCTAGCCAATGTGGTTCCAGTGCCAAAGAAGGACGGGAAAACCCGGGTGTGTGTGGACTACCGAGATTTGAATAGGGCAAGTCCCAAAGACAATTTCCCGTTGCCTAACATCCACATCCTTGTTGATAACCGCGCCAAACATGAAATACAGTCCTTCATGGATTGTTACGCAGGATATCACCAGGTGTTGATGGATGAAGAAGATGCCGAGAAGACAGCTTTCACTAGGGCGGAACCCAACCGAAAGGCGCTAGACGGACTAAAGGCAAGCGAGATAAAGAAAGCACCTACGGTTGAAACAGAACCGGACTTTGTTGGTTCTGTGCCGATAGTGTTCTCTCGTCTTTCAAATGGTGAATCACCGAAGCCTTGAGTGGACAGATAATTACGGCCACTAGATCCTTCATACTCTTACTCATGTTCTTTTCTCGATGCCTATACACCTTCTTGCAGGGATTCGCTTAAGTTGAGCTCGCACCAAACAAAAAAGGAATAAGTTTCTAATTTCCGTTAAAGGAAGACGAATCCGCGAAAGGAAAGGTAACTGAAAGCGTATCTGCTTTAGGACTTGGTTCCGAAAGTGACTTCGGTTCGCCAGTTCAGGCTCAACTTCTCGCTTTACGTTAGCGGACCTACAGGTCGGGCCGGGGCTCTGTGCTCTTTCTTTCTGTGTGGGACGATACCGGGGAGAGAAGGGAATGCGTCGAGGCAGATCGTGTTCACCAAGAAATGACCCGAAATTTGATCTCGGTCTATTTGAGATGGGGTACCTACTGTTATCGGGTCATGCCATTTGGGCTGAAGAATGCCGGGGCAACCAACATGAGAGCCATGACCGCCATTTTTCACGATATAATGCATCAGGAGATAGAGGTGTATGTGGATGATGTAATCATTATGTCCCGAACTCAGAGTGACCACATTCAATATTTGAGAAAGTTCTTTAAACGGCTGCGCAAGTATGATTTGAAGTTGAATCCAGCTAAATGTGCCTTCGGAGTCCCATCAGGCAAGCCCCTGGGTTTCATAGTTAGCAGGAGAGGCATTGAGTTAGATCCAACAAAGATAAAGGCCATACGAGATTTACCTCCTCCAAGAACTAAGAAGGATGTGATGAGCTTATTGGGCAGGTTAAACTATATCAGTCGGTTCATCGCTCAACTGACTACCACCTGTGAGCCCATATTCAAACTGTTAAAGAAAGATGCAGTAATCAAATGGACATCCGAATGTCAAGAGGCCTTCGACAAGATCAAGGAATATTTGTCAAATCCTCCAGTATTGGTCCCACCGGAGCCTGGGCGACCTCTCTTCTTGTATTTGACAGTGTTGGAAAATTCTTTTGGCTGTGTTCTGGGGCAGCATGATATAACCGGCAGGAAAGAGCAGGCAATTTACTATCTGAGCAAGAAGTTCACCAGCTATGAGGCCAAATACACTTTGTTGGAGAGAACATGCTGTGCTCTGACGTGGGTCGCTCAAAAGTTGAGACACTATCTTCAATCCCACACCACCTATCTCATAACCAGGTTAGATCCTTTGAAATACATATTCCAGAAACCGATGCCCACTGGGAGACTGGCAAAATGGCAAATCTTGCTCATCGAATTTGACATAGTCTACGTCACTCGCACGGCAATAAAGGCCCAGGCGTTGGCAGATCATTTGGCTGAAAACCCGGTTGACGAGGAATACCAACCATTGAGCACATATTTCCCAGATGAGGAGATAAATTCAGTAGAAGCCATCTCTGAGGACACTCGTGCTTGGAAAATGTTCTTTGACGGAGCAGTAAATGCAAGAGGTATAGGCATTGGGGCAATCTTGATATCACCCAATGGTCAGCACTACCCAGCTACAGCTAGGCTCCGATTCTTCTACACAAACAATATGGCTGAGTACGAAGCCTGCATCATGGGCATGAATATGGCAATTGACCAAGATGTTGAAGATTTATTGATCATGGGGGACTCTGATTTGATTATCCGGCAAGCCCAGGGAGGGTGGGAGACTCGAGATGTTAAGCTCATCCCCTATCGACAACATGTGGAAGATCTCACCAAGCGCTTCAAGTCGATAGAGTTCAGGTATATCCCTCGGTGTCACAATGAACTAGCCGATGCACTCGCCACTCTAGCTTCAATGCTGCCTTACCCAGGCAATGCCCATATTGAGCCTCTGGAGATTCAAATCAAAGAAAAGCACAGGTATTGTAATGCGGTCGAGGCGGAACCCAGCACTCAACCCTGGTATCATGATATAAAAAGATTTCTGAAAACACAAGAATACCCCGAGCAAGCCACTGGAGATCAAAAGAGAACCATTAGACGGCATGCGGGTGGTTTCTTCTTAAGTGGTAATGTCTTCTACAAAAGGACCCCGGACCTCAATTTGCTAAGATGTGTTGATACCGAGGAAGCCGAAAGAATTATGCATGAAGTACACGCGAGAGTATGCGGACCTCATATGAATGGTAATGTGTTGGCAAAGAAAATTCTGCGAGCGGGGTACTACTGGATAACTATGGAAAAGGACTGCTTCAGCTTTGTTCGAAAATGCCATCAATGTCAGGTGCACGGTGATTTGATTCATGCACCTCCAACAGAACTTCATCCGATGTCACCACCTTGGCCATTTGTTGCTTGGGGTATGGATGTCATTGGGCCGATCGAGCCGAAAGCTTCGAATGGGCATAGATTCATATTGGTGGCAATTGACTATTTCACAAAATGGGTTGAGGCCATCACTCTCAAGTCGGTCACCAAGAAAGCTGTGGTAGACTTTGTGCACTCCAATCTCGTTTGCCGCTTTGGAATTCCTGCAACTATCATTACCGACAATGCTGCAAACTTGAACAGTCGTCTGATGGGAGAGGTATGTGAACAATTCAAGATAACGCAGAGAAACTCTACTCAAGCAGAAGTAGAAATGGCATGGAGCCAATGGTGCCGTTGAAGCAGCAGATAAGAACATCAAGAAGATTTTGAGAAAGATGATTCAAAGCTCCAGGCAATGGCATGAAAAGCTACCTTTTGCATTACTCGGGTCTCGTACCACAGTGCGTACATCAATTGGAGCGACCCCCGTACTTATTGGTTTACGGTACTGAAGCTGTCATACCTACAGAAGTAGAAATTCCTTCACTCCGGATAATTGTTGAAGCGGAGATTGAGGATAGTGAGTGGGTTAAGACCCGGCTAGAGCAGTTGTCATTAATTGATGAAAAACGTATGGCCGCAATTTGTCACGGGCAGTTATACCAACAAAGAATGGCCCGCGCTTATAACAAGAAAGTGCGTCCCAGGAATTTTGAAGTGGGACTGCTTGTACTCAGACGCATTCTCCCTCATCACCAGGAAGCAAAAGGAAAGTTTGCCCCTAATTGGAAAGGTCCATACATAATCCAGAAGATATTGCCAAGAGGAGCATTTTATCTGGGAGACATCGAAGGAAATGATCCTGAAACAGCAGTCAATGCAGATGCAGTCAAAAGGTATTATGTCTAGGCCTCTTGGTTTGATGGCTTTTGCGTAATTGAGATGACGAAGGCTTTCCTTCCCGCTACCCCAAACACTTTTAACCCTTCGTAAACCCATTTGAGCCGGTTACCCTTCTTCGGCTACCCTCTTTGGAACCTGAAAGTACAAAAAGGAAACGAAAAAGAAAAAGAAAAAGAAAAAGAAAAGAAAAAGGAAAAGAAAAAGAAAAGAAAGAAAGAAAGAAAGAAAAAAGAGAAAAGAAAAGAAAAGATAAAGAAAAACACAACAAAAACAAAAACCAAAAACAAAATTTGCTTGAACTACGTTTGACTTGATTCCGAAAGGATACGTAGGCAGCCTCTCGTTGAGTTTTAGTCACACCAAAACAAAAATTCCAATTCCCCCAAGAGTTGAAACTGGGGCAGATGATATAATGGTTCGGCCATGAGTCCGCCGAAATGGTTCCAAAGTTGTAGTTCCCCCCAAAATTCTTTTTACCCCAAAGACCTTGTCCAAGTCCTTCCGATCAATCGGCAAAGGCAAGGAAGGGGAAAACGTTATTGTTGGAATCTGACACAATGCAAATTGAGAGAAATAAAATGAGAGAGTCTTATAGGTGAAAACCTTCGGGCACCATAAGGCGATGGTGAGTAGAGAAACTGAAAATGAGAGAGTCCGCTTATTGAAAACTCACAAAGAGCACTATCGGGCGACGGTGAGAAGAGAAATGAGAGAGGTCGATTGGCGAAAACCCGCAAAGGGCGCTGTCGGCCGAAAAGAAGACATGGCATCACTAAGAGAGTCCTGGCAATGCCCCCTGGTTGTGAAATGCGAATCAATGGGTTTTCGAGAAGTTGGAAAGCTTGTGTGGGTCAGGCGTCCAGTCCAAGAAGCATGTCATGTTCATTTGAAGCCAGCATGCACACCCCAGATAAGTCTTTCTTTTCCCCCGAAAGGGACGCTTCTCTTTAAATTCATCTGCTTGCCTTTTGCATACTTTTTCTTTGAATCCCTTTCGGTTTAACTATGATTCCATAACTATTACAAACAAAAGGTGGCAGGACCGGCTTCACAGGGCTCCGCCTGGTCAGAGTCGAAGAAAATATCCAGCCTCAGCGAGTGCGTTAGGCCAATCCCGACTGACCATAGTGGTTGATGCTTTCGAAGCAAAGACATTGGAAAAGAAAGAAAATCAAAGGCAAGGACAGAATAAAGAGAAAAGGCCAGAGCCCACACGGGCGAGTCATAATGAAACCCTGAGAGTTGAAACCGGTCGGTTGAAAAGAGATTCACCCTCAAGGCCAACAAGCAGCAAACTTCTCAACGGAAATGGGGCCGGGATCAAGTGATTGGGATGATCAAGGCCACAAAAGCAACCACCGTTTCAAACTAACAAATTGTTCTTTGTTGAAAACAGGTCTTATTCAGAGCAACCGTGCAAGAAGCACTTACAACCCAAAAGAAATGAAATGCGCAAACACTGACACAGCTTTGCAGCAGGAAAACGACCAAAAAGGAAGTTTCTCCCCCCTAAATTCTTTCATGCGTTTTGCTAAACAAAAAGGAAAACATATAAAGAGGAAAACAAAAGAAAAGTAAAGAAGAAAAGAAATAAAAATGAAAATCCCAAAAGAAAAATAATTCATGGTAGCATAGGATCCCATTCCTTAAATATCCCGGCCAAAAAACCGAGGATCTCCCTGGCATAACCCAAGGAGCTTTTTCTTTTCAAATTTTGTTGATTGAAAAACTTTCTTGGGTACGTAGCCCCCAATCTTGAAGTACCTAAGATAAGCTTTCCAATTGTAATATCGCTCAATAATTTGCTTCTGTGCAGCCATCCTTATTAAGGTTGTTTCTCTCCTTTCTTCAAGCAAATCGAGATTTATTTGTATCTCCTCCTCATTTGACTCTTCGGTTGCTTGGTTGTATCTTGTACTTGGTTCACCTCTTTCAACTGGAATTAAGGCTTTAGCACCGTACACAAGTGAAAATGGTGTCTTTCCCGTACTCGGTTTTGCTATTGTTCAATAAGCCCACAAGACTCCAGGTAATACTTCTGGCCACTTACCTTTTGACTCCTCAAGCCTTTTCTTCAAGTTATTAATAATAACTTTATTTGTTGATTCAGCTTGTCCATTGGCTACGGGATGATAAGGTGTTGAATAATCCTTTTAGTTTGCCAACTTCGAAAGAATTCTGTGATTTTTGCACCTATGAACTGCGGGCCGTTATCACACACGATTTCTTTTGGAACCCCGAACCGACATATGATGTTTCGCCAAATAAAGTCCCTGACTTTTTTTTCACGCACCTGCTTCTAGCCACTTAGTGAAATAATCAGTGAGCACTAATAAAAATCGTATCTTTCCTTTGGCTTGTGGTAGTGGACCCACGATATCCATCCCCCACTTCATAAAAGGCCATGGTGCAATAACTCTGCTGGTCGATGCATGTTGTTACCATATCTTTGGCATTTATCACATTTGGCCACAAAGCTCTCAGCCTTTTCTTCCATTTTTGGTCAGTAATATCCTGCTCTGACTAGAGTTTTTACCAAGGGTCTTCCTCCTTCGTGATTTCTACAATGTCCTTCATGTACTTCTCTCATCACATACTCTGTTTGAGAAGGTCCTAGACACCCTGCTAAAGGACCACCGAACATTTTTCGATATATATTGCCTCGATCCTAACAATAATGGGCAGCTTTTTGTCAGAGTGCCTGAGCCTTTTTCTTATCTTCAGGTAGAATTCTGTACTGCAAAAAATTAACAATCTCGTTTCTCCAATCCCATGTTAGATTATTGAAATTTACCTCATTTTTATCTTGATCGAGTGCCGAATGAAACAAATGTATTACGGAAGCATTTTCTTCACTTGTTAATTCTGCAGCGGGTGCAACAACGTGTCTGCCTCGACATTTTCTTCCCTGGGTATTTGCACGATTTTCCAAGTTTAGAATTGCCTAATAAAGTCTCGTGCCTTTTCCAAATATTGTTGCATCCTCGCCTCTCTAGCTATATAAGTCCCTTGCATTTGATTAACTATGAGCTACGAGTTGCTTTTGATTGTAACCTGCTCTATTCCGAGCTCTTGTGCCAATTCTAAACCTGCAATCACAACTTCATATTCTGCTTCATTATTAGTAATGGGGATGGCATTTTTATGGTTTTGCCCTTTANGCCTTAATTTTTTAGAAGCCATTATTAGTGCTAAAGCAAGTTTTTCTAAATGAGGATATCGAGTTTTAGCATCTAATAAGGATTTACTAACATAATAAATTGGAGATTGTTTACCTTTATCTTCTCGAACTAATACTGCACTTATCGCTACTTTTGACACAGCGAGATATATAAGTAGCTTTTCACCATCCTTTGGTTTAGCCAGCAACGGTGGGTTTGACGAGTATGCCTTTAAATTTTTGAGCGCATGTTGGCATTCTTCAGTCCACTCAAATTGGCTTTGCTTTTTCAATACTGAAAAGAACTTAAAGCTTTTTTCCGAACATTTAGAAATAAATCTTCCCAATGCTGCTATCCTACCTGTCAATCAATGCACTTCTTTTTTGCTCGTGAGTATATCCGGTATTTTTTAGCTTTAATATGCATTGGATTTACTTCAATTCTCGTTTAGAAACAAGGAAACCTAAGAACTTACCTGATGACACGCCAAACGCACACTTTTCGGGTTTTAGCTTCATATTGAATTTGCGGAGAATCTGAAATGTATCTGACAAATGTTGGTGTGATCCCTTACCTGTGTTGACTTGACTAACATGTCATCAATGTAGACTTCCATAGTTTTTCCCAGGTACTCCTGGAACATTTTCGTTACTAACCTCTCGTATGTGGCTCCAGCATTCTTTAGACCGAAAGGCATGACTTTATAACAGTAAGTCCCCCTTTCTATAATAAAGGAAGTTTTTTCCTCGTCTAAAGGATCCATTTTTATCTGATTATATCCAGAATAAGCACCTAAAAAGCTTAACAATTCATGTCCTGCAGTAGCATCAATTAGTCCAGGTACCTCCTATCAGCCTCGTTCTTAGTTGCACAGTTGCTTCCGTCCCGGAGACTTCAAGGTACATCTGCCGCATCCGCAGACCTCGGATCTCCCTGGCATAATCCAAGGAGCTTTTTCTTTTCAAATCCCGGCCAAAAAACCGAGGATCTCCCTAGCATAATCCAAGGAGCATTTTCTTTCCAAATTCCGGCCAAAAAATCGAGGATCTCCCTGGCATAACCCAAGGAGCTTTTTCTTTCCAAATCCCGGCCAAAAAAGCGAGGATCTCCCTGGCATAACCCAAGGAGCTTTTTCTTTCCAAATCCCGGCCAAAAAACGCGAGGATCTCCCTGGCATAACCCAAGGAGCTTTTTCTTTCCAAATCCCGGCCAAAAAACCGAGGATCTCCCTGGCATAACCCAAGGAGCTTTTTCTTTCCAAATCCCGGCCAAAAAAAGGAGCTTTTTCTTTCCAAATCCCGGCCAAAAAACCGAGGATCTCCCTGGGAAAACCCAAGGAGCTTTTTCTTTCCAAATCCCGGCCAAAAAACCGAGGATCTCCCTGGCATAACCCAAGGAGCTTTTTCTTTCCAAATCCCGGCAAAACCCGAGGATCTTTTTTCTTTTGATCCCGGCATAACCCAAGACCCTTTTTTTTCCGGCATAACCCGGTCATTTTCCAGCATATCCTGGATTCATTCACAAGAATACACAATCCTAATTTGACTGCTTATATATGTGTCACAACTAACTCACGAAATTTTCCTAGTAAAAACTAGGGCAGAAAAATTTCGTTCGTTTGTTTGTTTTGGTATCTTAAGCAGGTCGATCTCAAGACACAAGGTCCGACATGACAATGGAATGAGTCTCAATCTAGAATCAAGAAAAGAACAAAAAAAGAAAGAAGAAGAACTCAAATGTGAAGCAAGCCAGGGTGCGGATTGCTCAAAACCTGATTGAAGCCACAAGTTCCGCTGATCCTGTTTTCGACCCAATGCTGCATGAAGAAGTAAACACCTACAACATGCGAGCATCATGATTCAGATCGATGTCCACAGCAAAATCAGCTAAGACTCACGATCAAGTTTCAAGATAATCATAGATAGGAATCTTGTAACTCATAGTTGATAGGCATAGCTAGCTTAGCTTTGATTTTCCTTTTGGTGTAATAAGGAGGTCAGCAAGCAGTAGCAGCAGCAACAGCAGTGAAATCACAGCTCCTGGTAGTCCCAGCTACCAAACCTTCCAGAACTACACTGACCTGATTTCTTTATAGCCAAGGATATGTAGGCAACCTTTGAAGCAGGGTTCGGTCAGGCGATTTTCAAAAAATGCTTCTCATGGAGTGCCGAGCATGCAAAAATCCCTCGTGTTGCTCATTTATCTTTGCCCGAAAACCCTTCATGTCTTCGAGCAAAGAGGGGCAGCTGTGAGCACGTGATTTTTGCCACGCTTAAACTACTCCTACAAAATTCCTTAGAATTAGGATTTTTCTTTATTATTTGAATTTTTTAGGAATTAAATTGCATGATTCTGTGTCTTGTTTGTATTTTTTGTGTGCATTTTACTTGATATAATTCCAAAAATACAAAACAGCATGCATTTTAATATTACAAAAATAAGAAAAATAACAAAAATGGTTCTTTGCATTTTTACTTTCAATTTCTAGAATTTGTCTTAAGTTTTCTTTTAAATTAGAGATTAGTTAATTTTAGAATTTTAATTAGTATGATTTTAGAGTCCATTTGGGTCTTTTATTTTTATTTTTACAATTAATAAAGTCAGAAAATAATAAAAAAAGGGTAAAAGGAAAGAAAACAAACAAAAAAATTAAAATTAAAAAGGGCAAAGGGCTGGCCATTTTGGGCCACTGTCAAGCCAGCCCAAAGCCATAGAACACCCAAAAGCTATACCCCCACCCCAGAACCCACTTCAAACCAGCCCAAACCCCTAATAACCCGGCCTGACCCCCCCCCCCCCCCCCTTTAAACTGGAACTACGTCGTTTGGCCAAGATTTAATCTCGGCCGTCGATGTTTCTCGATCTAACAGTCGAGAAGTTGGGGTTCATAACTATATAAATGTCCGAATACCCTCACCCCCCTCCCCCCCCCCTCCCGTTTCGTCTCACCCACATAAACCTTAGAGCCACCTCCCGTCTCTGCCGTTCCCCACCATCCGCCGCCGGCCGGAAATCGTCTCCGCCGGCGGCGATTCTCCAATGGACCCCAAAATTACACCATTTCTTCACCTCATCTTCCTCATCATGAATCTAGCCCTACTTTTCCTCAAATCATCTTCCAACTCGTCGAATAATTCAAACAGTGTTGGCCGCCTCCGCCGTGTCCGGCGGCGATCACCCAAACCAGTCTAATTTAACACCCTTGAACCGCCTTCCCTTCCTCTCTCCAAACCCCTAAACCCCGTCCCTCGAATCATCACCAAACTCCTCGAATATCAAATCAAAAATTCTGGCCAAACCCTAAACTCATTCAAACGACCCTGAATCCATACCCCTTGACCACCATGACCTTCTCATCCCAAATCCACAACCCATTGCCTTCAAATATTCCCCAAGCACCTCGAATATTAGATCGAAACTTGGCCTGAAACCCCAAATTCTCAGGAGTCGGGGGTTTACTGATTTTGGGCTATAATACCCTTAACCATGTGTCTTCTCATGAAAACACATGGTTAAGGACAATTATAATCCCAAATCACTCCAAGAAGTTAGCCTTAATGCGAGTCTGATTCGAGAATTGGAGGTATTTTATTTTTTCTTTTACTTTATATTTTCTTTTCGCTCATGATTCTGACTCATGTTCTTCCATGATTGTTTCTTTTACTATTTTTTATTTTTAGGGTTCTGATTACAATAGTATAGTTTAAATATTTGTTCTTATTTTGGTTTGATCCTAATTGTATGACTCATTGATCCATAATTAGTCATGTTAGTTGATTTAGAAGTTTAGGATTTTTTTTTTTAATTCTATTGATTCTGTTTTTGGTTTTTGTTTTTGTTTTTGGGTTTAATTTTTGTTCTATCTTGATTTTCTTTGTTAGTTGATTTGGTGTTTGGTTTCGATTAAATCATCCATAATTGCTACTGTTAATTTGATTTTAGCTTTAATTTTGTTTGATTGACATAATTGTTAGTCTACTAATTGTTAGATATAATTTCATGATTAGTTAGGTTGTTTGATTAGTTTAATTTTTAGGTCCTGTTTGGTTATAGCTGATTAGTCTCTAGTTTGATATTGACTAACTATGGTAAATTGAGACCAAGGGGCTGGTTAGTTGGACTTGGGTTTAGCCTAACCTAGGTTAATAATTTTAGGTAATTTTCAGGGGTTTTAAGGGTAATTGGGGTAATTCAATATGGGGAATCTTGCAGTAACCAGAAATAAGAAGCCCCTAGAAGCTTCTAGGGTGGGGTTTTAACTTGAATTTCAGGATTTGGGTAGTTTAACTTGGGTAGCAAGTCAGAATTCTAAGGACTTTTAAGCAAAAACTGAAAATTAAAAAGGACCTGAAGGGGGAAAACTAAATCAGCAGGATGTTGCCCTAGTTTTGCCTATAAAAAGGCAGGCCCAGTGCCTTCATGAACAAGTTTAGACTCTGAAAATTCCCTAAAAATATTCCAGCTTTTAATCTTCCCTCAAATCCCATTCTGAAGTTCTGAAGTTCAAATTTGAGTTTCAAAACCTAAGGAAGTTGAAAATCTGCATTTCTATAGTTCAAATTTTCTTCTAGATCTTAATTCCTGTCAAAAATCCAAAAACATACAAAAATCCAGTAGAAAATTCCAAAAATAAATATTGTTGCCTTAAAATTTGAGTTTGATTGCAAGCTAGATTTCATCTGAGTTCCCTATTGTTTCTAGCTTCAATTTCAAGTCATTTTGGGTGTTGTTCAAGCTGTTTGGGTGTTATATTAGCTGAAGTTGGTTCTGATTTGGTGTAATATCGTTTTCCTGGGTTCCAATTAAATCCAAATTGATTCATGCTGCTGTGAATTGCTGTCTGAACTTGCTGTTTGTTGCCAACTGCTGCTGACTACTATTTCTCCTTGTTGATTTGATACTCAGGTACACACTCGAATTCGGCTTGATGTAACTTGGAAGTGGAGATTAAATGAAAGAGAATTGATTCCTGAATTGTGTTTGCTTGGATTGTTATGTACTAATAGCTAAATAGATATTAGAGTTTAATATGATTTGATTCTAATTCATGTGCACATGAACCCTGGGCTGTATAATCTGGATTTTTCCTGGACTATTTTAGACTGTTGTTAGACTATCCTAGACTGTTTGGACATTATTGATGAAGTGTAGTATTTAGTGATAATAAATTCAAACTGATCGTAGAAGCTTCATGTGCTGGATTAAATGGTAACGCATAGTCATAGTCTTTAAAGTTTAGAACCAGGTTTGTTAAACGTCAGTTTGAAATCCTATATTTAAATGTCATATGAACTCATAAGTACTTGTATAAAGTCCTGTTGTATCAGTTGGCATTCGATTAGTATGAAATCCTTTTGACTGAAGTGTAGTAATTGTATAGTTTAAAGTAAGTAATTGTAAGTTTGAAGTGTTACCTGCTGTGTTAAAATCCAAAACTTGTTTGAATTCGATTCTGGACCTAGAAGAACAGTCCAGTTATACAAGAATCAACCCAGAATTTATGAACCGATATTTGCCCATTTGCCCATTGATGGAGTCTCGTGCAAATTGGGCTCACGCTGAAGCCCAGTTGCCAGACAACGAATTTACAAATCCTGGGCTAACGTTCAATGCCCAAAATTGTTATAAGTCCAAAAATCCTTTAAACTATATTAGGAATATGGGGATTAATTTGCAAATATAAATTTAGGTTCTCGAGTTAGGTGGCGGTTTCAAATTAAGAGGGTCCTCCCTTTTGTTTGAGTTCGGACTTGAATTCGAGGCCCGAATTTATAAATGTAAATTAATTAGGCCCTTTTAGAGACAAAAAATAAATAGAAAATCTTAGATTGCTTTAGGATAGCCCTTA
Source organism: Nicotiana attenuata (assembly GCF_001879085.1). Taxonomy (NCBI): domain Eukaryota; kingdom Viridiplantae; phylum Streptophyta; class Magnoliopsida; order Solanales; family Solanaceae; genus Nicotiana; species Nicotiana attenuata. The sequence continues at coordinate 61,539 of NW_017673984.1, forward strand.
AATAATAAAATTGAGATGAGCCTCGCCGAGCAAAAATGCATGAATTGCGGGGCCCTCATTAAATTCTTAATTAAAAAATACTTAGAAATTGGGGTGTGCCGTTTAGCGAATTTCACGGCCCTCCGCAAAGTTAACAATACGTTAGTTGCTTTAGGCGCGCTTTTTAATAATCTTACCTTCTTAAGTACGGGTGTGCATTTCATGCAACCCAAATCCAAATCCAAAAATGTTGAATAAGAATGTGTCGAGGATCCGGGTGCATTTCATGTGACGTGATCCGAAAATACGTTTTTAAACAACGTTCACTTTCTTAAAATTTTTAAACTAAAAGCGGTAAATAATCTTAAAATTGCACTATAGGTTGGAACATGTATAAAAATTAGATTTTAGCCAAATATAATAGTTTAAGCGACCGTGCTAGAACCGCGGGATCCGAGGGTGCCTAACACCTTCCCTCGGGTCAACAGAATTTCTTATTCAGAATTTCTGGTTCGCAGACTCCTATTGGGAAGTCAAAAATTTTCCTCGATTTGGGATTCAAGTTAAACCGGTGACTTGGGACACCAAAAGCCAATCCTATCCCAAGTGGCGACTCTAAATAAATAAATAATCCCATTTCGAATAATGTCACTTTAAATGGAAAAACTCCCTTATACATTATCCTCCGGGGTAGGTGTGTAAAAAAAGAGGTCAGTTTAGGATAGCTGAAATTCTTCTTGGACATTCTCTTAAGGGGTGGGACTTATTTTATTTGCTTGAGGACAAGCAAAAGCTTAAGTTTGGGGGAGTTGGTAACTAGGGATTTTGACGCATTATATACTCCTTCTTGCTTATGCTTTGATCAAATATTCATACAAAATAGTCCTAAAAGGCTCACAAGTTGTGCTTGATTACAGGTTTGATCAACAAAGTGACAAAATGTCAAAGATCGGCTCAAAAGGAGTGAAACTTGTACAAGTACTAAAAACAAGGCAATCTCATGCAGAACAAGCCCAGTGCGGCCGCACACCACTTTGTGCGGTCCACACTGGGAGATTCAGAGAGCTGATTTCCAGGCTTCAAGGCAGTGCGGCCGCACACCATTTTGTGCGGTCCACACTGAAGGCACCGCGGCCGCAGTCCATTCTCTGCGATCCGCGGTGTGAAGATTCAGAGAGATCACTTTTCAGAGTTTTGAGCCATCGCGGTCCGCGGTTAAGTTTGTGCGGACCGCGCTAGAAGCCTCCGCGGCCGCGGTCCATTCTGTGCGGTCCGCGAAGCCCAAGTTCAGAGAGATCAATTTTGAAGGCCAAAGCCCAGTGCGGACCGCGGTCCATTTTGTGCGGTCCGCACTAACCCCGCAGGGGCATTTTTGTTCAGACTTTTCAGCCTAGTATAAATAGATTCTTTTTCCATTTTTAGGGCATCAGATATTGTAATACGTAAGCTGCACTCGTTTAGTCATTTTGGGCATTTTTACTTACTTTCCATCATTTAATCTTTGTATTTAGCTTAGTAATTAATCAATATGTGTTTATCTTCATCTATTTCTTGTTCTTCTTCTTTGAATATGAGTAGCTAGACCCCATAGCTAGGGATGTGGCTCAACCCTAGTGTGGGTAATTGATGGGTCTTGCATTTTAGGGCTAAATTGACTATGGGTGTTTGTTATTTGGGCCAATTTCATGGTTAATTTCTGAATTAGTGGTTGCAAACACTAGTTTGTGTTGAGTTGACTTGGGCTTTTCTTGAGAAAAAGAGCCTAAGTCTCCGAGATTGGTCCAACAATGAATTGGGGCGTACTCAAGAGATTCATAGCCCCAATTAAAGGGTTAAACCTCGAGAGAGTAATACCCGAATTGAACCCTAAGTTGCCTGTGCAAATTGGCATACCCAATTGGTCTTGAGAAAGCCAATTCGGGAAAAATCACTTAAACCACTGAGAGGTGTAGAGCGGGCAAGGTCGTGTAATGGTTATAACATACTCCCCAAATATGTCAAATGTGCCTTACATTTAAGTACCCGTCAATTGACCACCTAGGCGGTAGTCACTACCCTAGTGCTATTAAACCTATTTGAAAAACTCGTAGCATAATAGTTTTAGCATAATTTTACAATTTGTAGTTTGATAAAAGTAGAATTATAAAGAAAACCCCAAAAATGAATAGAAGTGTAATTAAGAACACATACGCAAACCTAAACTAGATAGATACTCGATTCCAATCCTATCTCTCTGTGGATATCGATCCCGACCCAAAAATCGGGTAAAAGCTATTGCGACCCTCTCTTGCTACTTACTAGTAGTGCGGAGTTGGCAGCGATCAGTTACATTCGACCTCGCTTGAATCAACACCTATTCGGACCTCGGCCATAAATTAACATAGGTTACATTCGACCTTGCGCGAATCAACACCTATTCGTCCCTCGGCCATAACTTAATAAACTAGGTTATATTTGGCCTTGTTCAAATCAACACCTATTCGCCCTCGGCCATAACTTAACACAGATTACATTTGATGTTGCTCGAATCAACACCTATTCGGCCCTCGGCCATAACTTAAAACTAGGTTACATTCGATCTAGCTTGAATTAACACTTATTCGGCATGGGCCATAACAAGTTGAACTAAGTTTTTATGGTTAAGGAGACCAAGCAACAAAACAAAAAACAAAGAAACATATAAACTCATACAAAAGGAAAAAGATCGGGTACGAGCAACAGAATTGGCATTTCATACTTAGAATATTCTTTTTACAAGATGCAAAAAGGCGCCCACAAAAAATATACACACAAGTCTACAAACAAAAAGAAGGAAAAATAACTAATCTCCACCACCACCCTCGCCATCAGGAAACTCATCCTCGTACCAGGCGTCTTGTTCAATCCGATCTACGCCCACATCCTCTTTGTCATCACCAGCCTCCGATGTAGCGGGGTCATAGCCACAATCAATCCCAGCTGCACGTGCCTTAGCACGAGCATCCTCAAAGTCGGCCTCCAAAATTGTCTCTGCCCCCATCAAATCTCTAAATATATCCAGTTTGGCCTCGGCGTGGATCCATTTCTCATACAGATCTCGTGAAATGTCAGGAAAAGATGAAGTGCGAGAGGAAGATGGGTGAGCCAATAACTGTGCGTTCTCGGCCTCGAGAGCGACAAATTGATCACCAAGGCATGAAACCTCTTTTTCCAGTTCCCCTACCCGCTCATCAAGGCACTCCTCTCCAAGCTTGGCCATCTCCGGGGCACTCTCCCGCTCAAAACGAAGAACGCGGACCTCGATCTCTAAAGCCTCCATTTTCTGCTCAACCTTTAATTATGCCAACTCTGCCGTCTCGGAGTCTGGTGTCATCTCGGCAACCTCTCCGCTCAGAGCTTCCACCTTGATTAGACACTCCTTGAGCTCGGCCCATAGGGAAACCACTTAAGCTTCATGATCAGAACATTGGGCCTCAACCCCCTTGCTCACCTCGAGCTCTTCTTCTTTCTCCCTCAATTCCCCTTGGAGGACGCTGCACTTCCCGGTGACTCTCACCAACTAGTCATCTTTCTCTTTCAGCTCGTTTTGGAGAGCTCGGAAGATGTTACTCTCACCATACCGCCTGCAGATCTCGCGATGCTTAGGGTGGTACCCACGATACTTCCGCTCCATCTTCTAGAAAATAGTCTTGCGCCTCTCCTCTCGGCCGGCACTCTCGATCTGCAGAATCACGATCTGAAAAAAGAAGAAGTAGAAAAGCAAAGTCAAATAACAAGTACAAATAAAGTACAAAGCACAAAATTTGAAAAAGTCGAAAAGCATACCCGAAGATGAGGCCAACTATACTCCTCGACTCGGCAACATCGTTCAACTCCTCGAGAGTTTTACCCTCCACGTCAAAGCAAAAGGAACCTAAGGAAGGGACCACATTCTCCGTGTTCACCAGTAAGTCCCGATCCATTGGGATCACAATGGTCCGCGTGGACCCTTCCAACCTTACTTCACTCGGGTAAACCCCTCACTCAGCATCCGTACCTCGTCGGTGTCAAGATCGGAGCCTGTTTCGTAGCCATCCTCGGCAACAACCTTATCTTTCCCATCGGTAGATGAAGTGGGAACATCAGCCGGCCGCGATGACGATGGCTCATCTCGTTGCACGGTACCTGGAGCTTCCACTGGTGGCCCACTAGCTTTAACCTCGGCATCATGGAGCGGTACGCTTTCTACGGCCTCCATTGATGGCGGGACCTCAGATGTTAGATCGGCATCATCTTCGAGTATGACGGTCGCTGGCTCGTGATCACCCCTTATTGAATCCACGACTCAGACGGTCCCATCGTCGACGTCCACCGACCTCTTTTTATGAGAGATCAAACCCTCCTCGCTCGATGATGACTCTTCTTCTTCATCCATTAAATGATTCAAGGGAGAGGCCGGGAGTTCTGGTGTTAATAAGGCTGGCAAGTGGGCCGTTCCAAGACCAGGACCGGATCGATCCTAGAGGGCCTAAATGGTCCCAAAGGCCATTTTTTTTAATAAAAAAAACTACCCGTTAGGGAATTTAAATTATAGTCGTTTCCTCTGCCAAAATAGCCGTTGGCTATTTACAAAATAGCCATTTAACCCTCCAACTTTGTTNCCCCCCAACTTTGTTTCAACCCCAAACTTTTTATAACTATACTTTTTACCTATTTTCAACTATAAATACCCCCTCATTCTTTCATTTTTCTCACAAAATCATAAATCTCTCTCTAATTTTCTTCTATAATTGCTTACTTTATTGTTACAATTTATGAAAAATTGTGAAGTTGGTGAATTGAAGTCTTCAAGTCTTCAATGATAATTAATTTTCAACAAGTTGTTCGTCAATGCGGTAAACTCGTTCCAACTCTTAAGTTTTAATATTATAGTTTTGTTTGTTTTATTTACTTTGTATTTCTTGATTAATTAAGATGGCTTATTCCTCAAAAAAAATGTTTAGTAAAAATAAGGGAAAATCCAAGAGTGGTGAATCTAGTGGCCAATCTATTCCTCCTCCACTTGCCCCGGCTCCCCGACCCAAACCCCATATCCGTCATACACCTGCAATTCTTGATAGCGATAATAGTTTATTATAATTTACTGAGAGTCAATTTTGCCATAATGTAGGGGTTGGTGAACAGTTAAACCATGAATTAATGAATGTTCATTATTTTAATCCAACTATTGATGAGGATGATGAGGAGGAAATAGATTTTGATGAAACGCAACTGGATGACGATACACCTACTAGTCATGCTCCTGAAGTTAACCCAACTAATAATAATCCAAAGCATTCCCCGTCTGAACCTCATGTTACTGCCCCTATTTTTTCTAGACAACTTCCCAAACGGACAGAAACATCTATTGTTTGGCCTTTTTTTACTCAACTAATTCCACAAAATAAGGCTAAGTGTAAAACTTGTGGCAAGGAGTTAGATTTTAAATATTTTGGCGGTCGGGGGGGGAGGGGGGGGGGGGGTACGGGAACTTTGAAAAGACACATATTGATACACCCTCAAGATAAAGCCAAATATCTTCGTATGAAAGCCTTGGCCGAGGGGACAAGTGTACCTACTCCTAGTTAGGTTGACCCTAGTACCGGGTCAAATCAATTTCAACCGGGAATCAACACCGGTGGTATTTTATATTATGATCCAAAAAAAGATCGGGAAGAATTGGAAAAAATGGTTACTGTTATGTGCTTACCCTATACTTTTCCTTCTAACCCTCACTTTGTGCATTATATTAAAAAAATTTGGAATCCTACTTATAAAGGTTTTCCATGCACAACCATAAAGAGCGATATTTATAAATATAAACATGAATATGAACAATATTTGCGCTATTTATTTATTCATATAAATTATCGTGTTGCTATTACAACTGATATTGGTAGAAGTGGTGATGACTGTGATTACCTTACTGTTACCAGTCATTGTATTAATGAGGAGTGAATATTGCAAAAGCGCATATTTGCTTATAGAATAATTAATTCATGTCACACAGGGCAGTTTATTGCTGGCACAATTACGGATATTTGTAGATATTTTTGCATTATTAATAAAATCATGTCAGTTTCAATGGATAATGCTACTAGTAATACAAATGTTGTAGCCTTGCTTACCACTACACTAAGTCCTGCATTTAGTAACATTTTTCATGCTAGATGTATTTGTTATATTTACCATTTAATTGTGGGTGATGGTATGAGAATTTTAAATATTGAAATTGAAAAGGTAAAAATAGCTCTTAACTGGCTTTTTCATTCAAACCGTAGAAGTTGACTTAGAGAATATTTTAAAAGTTGCGACGAATTTGGCCTAAGAGAAAGAAAGGTTCCTAAAGCTTGTTCAACTAGATGGAAACATGTATGAAAGTTTAGTTGTTGCATATGAATATAGAAACCCCATAAACTCAACGTTTAATGCTCATGTAAGTGATGATGATGAGCACCATACAAATGCGGATTGGGCTAATGTTAAAATGCTTGTAGATTTTTTAGAAAAATTTCATATTGCTACAAATGAATTTTTTGGGCAATATTATCCTACCATTTCTAACTGTTTAGTTTATATTGCAGAACTTGCAAATTTGTTGGCTCATTTTTCAGAGTGTGGGGAAATTTATGAACAAGCTATTGATTCTATGGGAAAAAAGTTTAAAATTTTTTTTTCCCTATTCCCCCTATTTATAGTATTGCTGCCTCGTTAAATCCTACTATGAAATTAGGAGGTCCTCAATTTTGGTATGAAACTGTTTATAATGGTTTAGCACTTGAAGAAGAGGAGTTATCTAAACTTCCGAAGCAATAGCCTCAATTAATAAATACTCAAACTATTTATAATGCTTATCAAGTTGCATTAGATCAGGCTAGACCAAATGTTCCAACTCCTTCTTCTTCTGATTCTCAATCATCTAAAAGAACTGTGGGAGTAAGAGCACTTAGTGCTTGGGCCGGGTTCAGGGATTCTCAAGGTTCTAGTACTAGTGATTTTTCACAACTAAATGAGCTTGAAGTTTATTTTTCACAAGGAATTGACGAAGTGAATCCCGACGGCTCCTTTAATATTTTGGAATGGTGGAAGGACAAAGAAAAATACTTTCCGATTCTTTCAAGGATGGCCCGAGACATTTTTACTATTCAAGCTTCAACAGTGGCATCGGAGAGCGGTTTCAGTCAAGCAAGACTTCAACTTGGTGATTATAGAGTCTATGAGGGAGAGCTTGGAAAAATCAGTACTTTTCAGAGATTGGATCTGTTCGAAAGGATTGCTGAATGACAACTAGAGGTACACGAAGCTTACGACGAAATGGTAGCTGAATTTGCGGAGGATTCTGCTTTTTCCAGAAGCGGTGATGACCAAGCTTCTTTTCCGCCACCACCAACGGAAATTCCTCCGGACCTTAATGGATTTATGAAGTTTGTAAAAGATACCATGTAAATTAATGTGTAACTTGTATTTTGGCACGTCTTGATTAGTTTCTTTTTCTTCTCAATTGTGGTATTAGCACCTTATTGTGCTCATCCCATAGGGGGGAGGAAGACTAAGAAAGATATTATCATGCTTTGTTGATGCTATAATAAATTATAACGCATTGCTTTGAATATCTGTTTACAATATTTTGTCTTTAAATTTGAATTGAAAAATTTAGGTCACACTTCTATAATATAATTTACAAGGAATTGACTTAGATATTTTTATTACAATCTTTTTCTTCTAACTTCTATAAAATTTAAAGAAAAAAATAGAAAGTATTTGTTGGGCCTAATTAGACCCACCTGGGCCCACTTAGGCCCAGGACCAGCCCACTTAGCCCGGGACTATTAGTTCGTGGTCCCGGTCCCGGGCTGGTTCCTAGAAAAAAAACCTGCCAAGTCCAGGACCACTTAGCACCGGCACACGAAGCCTGAGCCCACTTAGGACCGCCCACGAAGCCCGTATAGAATTGGGCCCGGCACACTTGCTAGCCTTAGGTACTGACGCAGTCGACGATCGAGCCATCCTAGTTGAAGCAGGAGGTGGAATTGAAGTGGATATTTAGGCAGGCCTAGCAACAGTCACAGCAGGAGCGGACTCCGAAGAAGTAGTTTTCCTCTTGCGAAATGCATGAGGAGGAGCCCTCGGTCTTCTCGAAGATCCCCGGGCTGAAAAAAGAAGGTTAAAAGGTCACTCCACAGAAAATTATAAGGGGCAAGAGACTAGGAGGTCACAACAGTATATATTAAAAATGAGTGAACTCACCGTTCACAGAAGGCACAGGCCCGAACTTCTTGAGGAAGGTCGGCCATTCGCGAATCCTCGCGGTATGAGGGAGAACCGGACTAACCCAATCATGAATGTCTTCGACCAAAGGAGGAGGTGCAGTATCGGCTACACAAAGAGAGAACGAAATGTCATCACGACCGATACTAGCAAAATCAACACTTAATATTAAAAAAAAAAAAGGAGAAAGATATACTTACGGGCATAATTTCAAACCTCAGGGAACCGCCTTGTATTGGCCACCACGTCCTCGATTTTGGCAAAGAAGTAGTTAAGCCAAAACTGACGATTTTCCTTATCGTCTATCTTCACCACTAAACATCAGCTTCCTCGGTGGCGAAGATACAACATCATCCCCCCTATGGAAACTCGGGGCGAAGAGATGCATTAAGTGGCGAAGTGACACTCCGACCCCGACTAATTTTGCATGCTTCGTAAGCATGCGGATAAGTTTGTAGATATATAGAGAAAGTTAGGCCGAGCAGACACCGTAATAACGGCAGAATTCCTCAGCCAATGGGTGAATGGAAAAGGAGTAGCCGACGTGGAAATGGTACGCGTAGAAAGCACAATACTCAGGGCGCTGTATTTGTACCACGTCGTGCTCTGCTGGAATTAGGTCGATATGGGCAGGAATTCTGAACTTTGCCTTAAATTCAGCAAGGTTAGCCTCTTTCATCAAAGACTTCGAAATCTCATGGTCGTCCTCAAGAACCTTCAAAAACTCAGATCTAACCTTTTCACTACGAGGGATTATCTCCTCCACCGTAGGAAAATTCTTGTCTTCAACGACAATAGAAACACTATATACTCATGGGGAGGCATGTGGAACAGGGTCAGTGGCCCTACCAGAACTAGAAGATATATTAACCATTTTCTTTTTTTTTAGAGAGGGTGCTGCAAGTGCAGAAGGGTTACAAGCAGCAGGTACCGCCGGAATCAGGGAAAGCGGAGATACTACAGTGAGGCAAAGAAGGCAAGAACACTATATGAAGAAGTAAGAAGAAGAAGACACAAAGAAGTTAATATTTAGAGTGCAAAGGATAAAAGGAATGGTTCCATATCCCTATTTATAAGATTTCAAGCATCAGTATCGAGAAAAAAACCCGTCATTACCCAGCTCACGTGCCAAAACGGCATAGGCATAGGAAACGATGTGAGGCATCGGGAAAATGCGTAATAATGATGCATGATGTCGTGACGTCACTCTGAATCGATGTGACCCCAAAGGTCACGGCTCACAAAAGGTCATGTTGTTACCTCGTTCGAAACACCATTACTCAACTTGCTCGTCCAAATTTCCCAACCACGACAAACAGGGTCCGGTCATCAAGGCCGTCCAGGATTGGCCTCAATAAGCGGAGTATAGGCCGAAATCCGTCCTGAGGAAATTTAGTGTAAAACGACGTCAAGGAAGGGATCGGCCAAGGTCGATTGGGAAGCATCAAGGTTCGTTACCGAGGAGCCAACCATGGCCAAGATCGATTGTTGTGCCAATAGCTGTAACGATCACTATTTGAAATGTGACATTGAAGAGAATATTCCCTTGGATATTCTCTTCACTAGTACTATTAAGGTTGTTAGGGATATGTCTTGTATAAATAGAAAAAGAGATAAGGGGATAAGACATGTAATATTCATTTGTTAAGAACACTTTTTGAGAAGAAGATTCTCTCTCTAGCAAAAATACAAACTCTACCTTTTCATCAAGATACTTGCTCACATTATTCCATACTTTTCCATCAGAACCGAGAACAGTTCAAATATTTTAGGATTTGTCTGTCTTTCATCATTAGCATGATCTCATATTATTTATACTGTCAAGTTCTAAATTTAGAGACATTATCACTAACTAGGTTTAACCCTTCATTACACAAAACTTAATAGTTTAACCGAAAGTTTACATTTTTTTGTCAAACACCCTTGAGTAACTTTTTCATGCTTGGCTTCTTTTACTTTTTGCCTTTTTCTTTCTACGAATCTGATTAGATACTGGCAAAGTAATGTCTCACTCTCCACACTCCGTTTGAAAGGACAACTTATCAATTTTAATTTAGTTCATAAATTTGAAATTTAGTCCACAATATATTGCAAACAACGACACTAAAAATACGTTAGCAAGGCCTCGTCGCTGCTGCTATCTTATACCTTTCTTATAAGTAGCAGGAGGTGCGTGTAAGCTGATGATTTTTTTAAAACAAAGTTTATCATAAAGTGAAATTAAACTATATATACTGAGCTAACGCTTTGATCATGTGTTGAGACTTGAGAGTATTGATTATTTCTCATCACCATATCACTATACATATGAATCTAATTAATTCGTGACATGTGCATTACCTTTCCCTTGATTTGTTAAATCAAAATAATTCAATTGTAGGGTAAAGGACTTATCAACTAATGAAAACAATAATATTAATAATAAAGTAGTACTACTATAGAAGCAAGAAAGAAGAATGTACAAATATCATTGTATTGGGAAAAATTCAATTTACCTATTGAAGTGATTGAAAGATGACGTGTCATAACACGAAGGCTGGTCAAAGAATGATGATTAGCAAAGAGGCACGAGTTGCAATAGATACGAACAGAAGCACAAGAAGAGGCACGGGCAAATGTTCAAAAGACTCGACGCACGTACCTATTTAAGTCTAAAGGTTAAGAAAAATGAACCTGACAGCACAAGGGAACCTAAATACAGTATTTAATAAGCATTAAATACTGCAAGCGTTGGAGAATATGTATTAAATTACAATGATTATGTAACGTAGCATTTAATGCCTTTAATCCTCCATAATGACCTTATTATGACAAAGGCAAAACGTATAACTTAAAAATAGCTATAAAAGGGAGAAGACTGATCATTTGTAGACACACAATATCATCTGAATATACTGGTTTTACTTTGTTTTCTGTTATCTATTGGTTATCAAAATCCATTTCTTTTGTTCATTTCCGATTATCAGTAACCCGAGTTCTTCTAAAGATAAAGCTCTGACTGAAATTTCATTTTTTGGTTAAACAAATTGGTTCAGTTACCGGGAATCTGATAATCTATTCTTTCTTACTCTTATCTATTTCATTACATCAACAATCATGTCAAATATTAACAATAACACCCAAGGAAACCATCAACTCCAAGAGGACCCACAAGATGTTCACACTCCGATCCCTTCTCCACAAAGTTCGCCTCGACGGTCTGGAGAAGGAAATCCTGATGGATCTCACTCAAATGCAAATGCTCAATTTGACAATGATGAAGCTATCAATGAAACTTTGCAGAAACTGATCGCTCAACAGGTCAATAAGGCTCTTGAGGCCTTTGCCAGCCAGTTACCTGTTGCACCATCAACACCAATTCCAAATACCAATACTTTGGAAAACCCTCGTTCTAGGCTTGTTAATTCAGGCAGTGGTGGAATCCCCAGTGAGTCACGAGAGGGAGAACCAGGTAACTTAGTCAATTCCGATTTACAAAATTTAGTTCTAACATTGCAGAAACAGCTCAAGGAACAAAGTGACCACATAGAGCAAATACCTGGAGTACCGCATGTAATCAAAGGAATCGATATGGACAAATATTCACAGCAACCTTGGAAGCCAAGCGCCGCTCCTCTACCAATTTCAAAGAAGTTCAAAATGCCTGATATTTCAAAATACGATGGAACAACTGATCCACGAGACCACGTGACTGCATTTACAGCTGGCGTAAAAGGCAATGATTTGACTAAACAAGAAATTGAATCAGTATTGGTCAAAAAATTCGGCGAAACACTCACTAAGGGAGCTTTAACATGGTATTCTCTTTTACCCGAAAATTCCATAAATTCTTTTGCTGAGCTAGCAGATTTATTCATCAAAGCACATTCGGGGGCTCAAAAAGTCGAAAAGAGAATGTAGGATATTTTCAAAATCAAACAAGGGGACTCCGAGTTGCTCAGAGAGTTCGTGGATAGGTTCCAGCGTGAAAGAATAACGTTACCACGTGTACCAGATAATTGGGCAGCTATAGCTTTCACTAGTAATTTGAATGAAAAAAGCTCAGAAGCTACGAGACGACTCAAGGAAAGTCTTCGTGAATTCCCAGCAACGACATGGAATGATGTTTACAACAGGTATAGCACAAAGTTAAGGATCGAAGAAGATATTATCTCGCGGTCCCAAAAAGAAGAAAAAGTGAGTTCAAGACGGGCGGAAACAGAAAAGGGTCCGGTAAAAATAGGTACGAACCATATATGGGCCTAGCAGGAAAAGATTCACGGTCAAAGCATGATCAGTCAAGGTACGATCGTAGATCCAAAAATAGAGAATCGGGCTCATCATCGAGGTATGGAAATGATCCTAACACACGGGAGTCACGAAATGATGATTGAAATTTGAAGGCACAATTTCGCGGTTATAATTTTAATGTAAGCACTTCCGAGCTCATGGCTGTTTTAAGAAGCATGGGTGACAAGGTGCGGTGGCCAAAAGAAATGAGATCGAATCCAAACAGGTGCAATCCCGATCATTGGTGCGAGTTTCCCAATGATCATGGTCATAAAACGGCAGATTGTAGGTTGCTACAAGGAGAGGTTGATCATTTATTAAAGCAAGGGTATCTCACCAAATTATTTAGTGAGAAAGGTAAGCAAGCATACATGAAGAAGAGGTAGGAGCCTCCAAAACCGCCCTCTCCCAAAAGAATCGCCAATGTTATACGTGGAGGGGAAGAAATCAATGGTGTGACGTACACAGCAGCCAATAAAGTTTCCAAAGTCACAATTACCCACGGGAAGCGGGTGCGACAGGACTTGGAGGAAGAAAGCATTACGTTTGATGATGCTGATGCGGATGGCGTATTAACTCCACATATCGACGCACTGGTAATATCTTTACTTATGCATGACACTATGTGAAACGAGTTTTGATTGATCCAGGTAGCTCCTTGAACATTATCCTACTAAGAGTACTACATGAGATGCAAGCCGAGGATAAAATAGTACCAAAAGCGCATACTTTGTCTGGATTCGATAATTCCAGCGTTGTGACGAAAGGGGAAGTAATACTTACTACATTCGCAGAAGGAGTTGTCAAAGTTACGAAGTTTCAGGTAGTGGAGCTGGAAATGGCTTACAACATAATTCTAGGGAGGCCATGGATCCACGAGATGGATGCTGTTCGGTTGACCTTACATCAGGTCATTAAATTTCCATCACCGTGGGGAATATGTCAAATCCGTGGAGATCAACAGACATCCAGGAGCATTAACTCCGTAGCAGATTCAAGTACGAGAAATGAAGAAAAATAGCAATTACAGAATTCAGTTGAGGATACCACAACGCAAACCTCAACTGAACAAGGGCGAACGGATGTAGATTCAAGGCCCGATTCCATTGAAGAACCAAAAGAAAATGAAAATATCAAGACAACGATCGAAGAGCTGGAGGCTGTAGTATTATTTGTACATTGGCCTGAAAGGAAAATCTACATAGGGGTCAATATCAGCCAAGACGTGAAACGAAAGTTTATTGAAGTTTTAAAAGCTAACGCAGATTGTTTTGCTTGGTCCCATTCTGATATGACAGGTATACCACCGGAGGTAATGACTCACAAATTAAACGAAGACTCATCTTATCCACCTATCAAACAAAAGAACAGAAAGCAAGAAACTTTCAAAAATCAGGTGATTCAAGATGAGGTCCAAAAATTATTAAACAATGAATCTATCCGTGAGGTAAAGTATCCTAATTGGTTAGCCAACACTGTTGTGGTACCTAAAAAGAACGGTAAATGGCGAGTTTGTGTGGATTACACAGATCTTAACAAAGCTTGTCCTAAAGGTTCTTTTCCATTACCACATATAGATCAATTAATTGATGCTACTGCAGGACATGAGTTGTTAAGTTTTTTAGATGCATACTCAGGATACAACCAAATCAAAATGGATCCCATAGATGAAGAAAAAACTTCATTTATAACTGACAGGGGGACTTACTGCTATAATGTAATGCCTTTTGGTCTCAAAAATGGTGGTGCAACATATCAAAGATTGGTGACCAAAATCTTTCAAGATCATCTGGGAAAAACTATGGAGGTCTATATAGACGATATGCTCGTCAAAAGTCAACATTCAGGGGATCATATATTACACTTGTCAGAAACATTTCAGATCTTGTGGAAATTTAATATGAAGCTAAATTTTGAGAAATGTGCATTTGGTGTTGCATCAGGTAAGTTTTTAGGCTTTCTTGTTTCTAACCGTGGTATTAAAGTGAATCCCGCACAGATTAAAGCCATTGAGGAAATCCCTGACGTGCTTACAAGTAAAAAAGAGGTACAAAGGTTGACGGGGAGAATTGCAGCCTTGGGGAGATTTATCTCCAAATCATCCAAAAAATGCTTTAAATTCTTTTCTGCCCTCAAAAAGCAAGATCAGTTTGAATGGACTAAGGAGTGTCAACAGGCATTAAAAAATTTGAAAACATACCTGTCAAATCCGTCGTTGCTTGCAAAACCAAAGGTTGGAGAAAGATTGCTCATCTATCTTGCCGTCTCAGAGGTAGCGGTAAGTGCTGTTTTAGTTCGAGAAGACCAAGGTAAATAGTCTCTAATTTATTATGTCAGTAAATCATTATTAGATGCGGAGACACGGTATCCTCAATTAGAAAAGCTTGCACTTGCACTAATCATGGCATCTAGAAAACTAAGGCCTTATTTTCAGTGTCATCCTATTATCGTAGTAACTGCTTATCCATTACGCAATATATTACACAAGCATGAGTTGTCTGGTAGGTTAGCTAAATAGGCTATAGAACTAAGTGAATATGATATCACATACCAACCCAGAACCGCGATAAAATCTAAAGAATTAGTAGATTTTTAGCTGATTTTAGCCAGGGAATGCAATTAGAAGCGAAAAAAGAATTACAGGTGTTTAACGGGTCTAATCCAGGAAGTTGGACCTTATTTACTGATGGTTCATCTAATGTAAAGGGATCAGGTTTAGGAATTGTTTTGGTACCACTTACGGGTGAAACTATTCGTCAAGCCATAAAATGCCATTCTATAACTAACAACGAGGCAGAGTATGAAGCTGTGATTGCAGGTTTGGAACTGGCACAAGAACTTGGCATTAATCAAATCGTAATCAAAAGCGATTCACAGCTCGTAGTTAACCAAATGCTGGGGACTTATACAGCCAGGGAAGCACGAATGCAACAATACTTAGAAAAGGTACGGAATTCGCTTAGGCAATTTCAAACTTGGAAAGTCACGCAGATACCAAGAGATGAAAATGGCGAAGCAGATGCCCTAGCTAATCTCGCATCTGCGGCAGATGTGGCAAGAAATGAAAATGCTTCTGTAATTCATTTGTTTCATTCAGTACTCGATCCAGATAAAAAAGAGGTAAAGTTCAATAATTTAACCTAGGATTGGAGAAATGAGATTGTTGCTTTTTTGCAGTATGTACCATCCCTGAAGATAAGAAAAAAGCCCACGCGCTTCGGAAAAGGGCTGCACGATATTGTTTGAAGCAATGTAATCTTTATCGAAAGATGTTCGGTGGCCCCTTAGCAAGATGCCTCGGACCTTCTCAAACAGAATATGTAATGAGAGAGATACACGAGGGGCATTGTGGAAATCACGCGGGAGGAAGATCACTGGTAAGAACCATGATTAGAACAGGCTATTATTGGCCTAAAATGGAAGAAGAAGCAGAGAATTTCGTAGCTAAATGTGATAAGTGCCAAAGATATGGAAACAACATGCATAGACCTGCGGAACTATTACATCCGGTAATTGCACCGTGGCCCTTTATGAAGTGTGGAATGGAAATCATGGGACCATTACCACAAGCGAAGGGACAGGTAAAGATTCTACTTGTACTCACTGATTACTTTACTAAATGGGTAGAAGCAGGAGCATTTAAATAGGTACGGGAAAAAGAGGTCAGAGATTTCATTTGGCGAAATATCATATGTCGATTCGCTGTACCAAAGGAAATCGTGTGTGATAACGGCCCACAATATATAGGCGCTTAAATCACAGAATTTTTACAAAGCTGGCAAATCAAAAGGATTACGTCCACACCTTACCACCCAGTAGGTAGTGGACAAGCGGAGTCAACAAATAAAGTCATTATCAACAATTTGAAAAAACGGTTAGAAGAATCTAAAGGCGATTGGCCAGAAGTGTTACCTGGTGTTTTATGGGCGTATCGCACAACAACAAAAACAAGCACAGGTGAAACACCATTTTTATTGGTGTACGGGACTGAAGCTTTAATTCAGGTTGAAATAGGGGAACCAAGCACGAGGTATACGCAGGCGTCAAAAGAAACTAATGAAGAGGAAATGCGCATAAACCTTGACCTACTTGAAGGACGAAGAGAAACTGCATTAATAAGAATGGCAGTACAAAAACAAGTTATTGAACGATATTACAATCGGAAGGCACGATTAAGATACTTCAAGATTGGGGACTTCGTGCTCAAGAAAGTTTTTCAATTCACGAAGACAACCAATACCGGAAAAATTAAGTCCAACTTGGGAAAGACCTTACAGGATTCATGGTATTGCGGGAAAAGGAGCATACGAGCTGGAAACTATGGATGGCAAGATATTATCTTCACATTGGAATGCCGTTCACCTGAAGAGATACTATTTCTAAAAGAATACCCACAGTCAGGTATCTTTATTTTAAAATTCTGTTTTTGAATTGATAAAAGTTTTACTAACTATTTTAGATGATAGGCAAAAAGCTAGCCCGTACTAAATGATGAATCACGACCTGCAAGGCACGTGGAATAAATTAAAATTCCCGGTCTAGGATTACATCTATTCTGATAGAAATTCAGACGGGTTAAGTAGTCTTCATCTATAATCGCACCTCCGAGTCCCGTGTGTTTTTCCTTTTCAGGGAAAGGACCGAATGAGAGGAACAATCAAGTGCTCGAGGTTTCATGCTTCAATGCTCAAACACTTGGGGGACTATATGATATATACGTAGACAAATGTATAAAGAAGACAAAGAAGATTGAGAAGCAATCAAAAGTTCAAGCCTAATCAACTCATCGAAAGAGTTAAGTGTAGAGCAAAAACCAACGAAGGATAGTCACGAGCTAATAGCCACAAGCCAAGGCCAAGACGAAACCTTACCATAGTTAGGTTAAAGGCAATGTACTGAAACAGGTTATAGATAAAAACCTTGTATTTAAAGTACGTATACTAAAACGGGTTGTTACATAAAAACCCTGTATTTTATTCTTTCTTTTAAATCTGTTGTGAGGAAAACAGTTACAAAAAAGTTATAGATGTTATTTAAATACATGTAAAGTGTTACTTAAACTTGACAAAGTTCAAATAAGAACTTGTCAAAGTTCATTCAAGAAACATGTGTATTCCTATCTCTTTTGTCGTATGTTAACACCATTAAGAAGTTGAGACGTCTTCTTCATTAAGTGTCGAATATAAAAGGGCCCTCTTTTATAATTCATGATTGGTTTAAGACATTCATGAGAAAAAGAAAACATTTTACAAAATAATAATGCAAGTTATTCAGTAAGTCCTTAAAAATAAAGGCAAGAATAAACAAAACAGAAGCTTAAACAGTAACGTAAACTTCATAATATTAAAAAGTTTAGACTAAGTATGAACTTAGTCATAAACTTTTTAGTTCGTTAAACAAAATGCCCCATAAAAGGTCTGGGGACTTAACGTTTTCCACAAACCCTTAAAAATACCAAGGGTTACAACCACCACAAAGAAAAAAAAACAAAAAGCAACAAGGGGATTTAAACTTTTCACCGGGAACTTGAAGGAACTGAAACAGGGACATCAATAGCAGCGGGCGGCTCAGCTTGACTCGAAGGAGTGGGGATACCCGTATCATCTTCAACTTGTTCAGAAACTTCAGCCACGGGAGAAGAGAAATCTTGGTTCTGCTGAGTCTTCTCGAGAGCCTCTTTGATCTTGGCTAACTCAGATTCTAAGTTGAAATTCTCCCGGCTAACTCGAAGAGGGTATCATGGCGAGAATATAAAAATGCCCAACTCACTTCAATGGCAGATTTCTCTTTAAGGATCTCATAATCTCTTTCCCAATCAACAATTTCATTTCTTAATTTTTCATATTCTTCCAAGGCAGATTCAAGAGAAGCTTGGAGAGAAGCTTGAGAACTCTCTAAAAAGCGAACCTTATCAGAAGATTCCCGGAGGTCTTCTTGAGTTTGTGTCAGTGTTTGCACAAGTTCTCCAGCATATGCTTCTTTCTCAGCCAAGAGAGCTTTCAACTCTCTAATCTCCTCACTAGCCTTGGAAAGTTGCTTAGAAAAGAGGTTTCAACATGCAACTTTTCTTTACTCGCTTGACTTAAGGAAGCTTTTACAACTGCCAGCTCTGAAGTCAAGACCCTTACCTGCTGCTCCAAGGTACTTTTATTTTCTTCTAGGGTTTCCACATCAATTTGAAGACCGTCACACTGTCCCTTCCAATTATCCGCCTCCATTTGATAGTCACGCATTAATTGCTCTAAAAGGGTAACTCTTTTCATCATCTCTGTGCCAATTAAATTAACCTAAACAAAAAAGAAAAGGGAAGATGAGAATCCTGAAAATAGGAGAAGGATAAAATAAAGCTTGAAAAAAGGGGTACCTTTAAAGAAGCATGCACTATGTCATTCATCAAGGTCAAAGAACTGTGTCTCTCAAGCATAGCTTTTTCAACTGGACAAATCAAAGGTTTTAGCCACACGTCTGCTTGACCTGATTTTCTTAAAAGATTACCCTCAACAGGAACTTCAATGGTGACTTGCCTCATAACAGTATTTTCACTTGAGGAACCAACCTCAGTATGATGAACAGGTGGAGGGGGAATCGTTGAAGGGGGGATAAGTAAATACAGTCTGGGGAGGAACGGAAACAGCCATGATTGGCAAAGAAGGAGCCACAAGAACGGATGTGGTAAAAGAAGCCAGGGGTGCTTCATCAGAAATCGGACTAAAATCTTCACTACCAAACCCGCGGTTAAAAAGCTGCTCAACAGAATCATGAGCAGCAGCGGGAACATCATCATCAGGGATCACCACTGGGACTTCAACAGACTCGGTAAGAGGAATAGAATGGAAGGGGGATGCTTCATCATCAGAGATAATACGTCTACGAGTCCGCGGCCTTGTTACCAAGGAACCTTCATCTTCCTCTTCTTTAGTCTTGGTCATCAACGGCTTTTCTTTTTGATGAAGAGCCCAAAATTATTTCTTGGGCCCTTTCCAAAGAAATACGAGAAGCCACGACTGCCTCGGCAGTAATCCCTCGAACTGCGAATCCTGATAAAAAGAAGGATTAAAATAAGCTCAAAAAAAGCAATATGTGAAATGAAAAAAAACTCTTACCGTGAGTTTTCACTTTCCAACCAAATCGTTGGGAAAGAGTCTTCCAAGACCTACCCTCCATTGGGGCAGCATTCAATAATTTTCCTACCCAAACACGGAAATCGGGAATGTCGTCCACAATTCCCATGGTTGCTGGAAAAGAAAAGAAAACTTAAAATAAATAATCATCAAAATTAAAGAGAAAAAAGGTACGAGAAAATTACTCACGAGCAAAATTCCACTTCTCGGGGAAGGGAACGTTTCCATCACCCACCAAATCAACGGTGGGGGCAGCAACAAACCGGGCCAGCCACGGTCTCTGTCATCCTCTGGATTAACTAGAAATCTTTTGCTCCTTGCTACTAAAGTGAAAACACCATTGCGAAAGAGTCTGGGGGAGTAAAGATGAAATAGATGAGAGAAAGTGAAAGGCACACTAGCCAAATTACTCGAATGCCTCAAACAGGCAACAACCCTCCACACTATAGGGCCGATCTGACCTAAACATACGTCGAAAAAACGACAGAATTCTAGGATGACAGGGTCAATAGCAGGTTTGAATCCTAAGGTGAAAGGATATGTATAAACAAAAGAAAATCCCGTCAAATAAGAGGTGATTCTTTGGTTCGCATTAGGAATTATGATGGGGAAATCCTGACTCCAATGGCAGTCTTTACGAACTAAAGAAATCAGACCTTCAATGATCTGAGTTGGGTAAATATCAGCATGATCTAAAGAAGATACTTGGTTTCTGAGAGACTCTCTATCATTATAGAAAGAAAATTCCACAGGAATAATCTCCTCTACTAGAGGTTCACGAAGAGGCTCAGAGGATTCCTTACCTCTAGAGGAAGATCTATGTGAAACAGAACCTCTGGTTCTAGAAGAAGGGCGAGAATTGGATGAAGACCCTAAATTACGTAATCTACCACCCCTTCTTCTACTCCTATTAGGGGCAGAAGGAAAGTTATCAACTATGGAGACTCTTTTAGGGTTAGGTTTTGGTGAAGCCATAGCAGTACAAGGTAAGGAATAAGAATTGAATATTCTAAAAGTTTTACGAGGATGATGGAAACAAGAATTGAGTATTCTGAAAGCTTTATGATGAAAAGACAAAGGCGAAAAACTAAATTTATACTAGGAAGCAACCGTCAAAGGAAAAGGTACAATGATGGAAAGGTCATAATGAGAACTGTCGCTTCGTAATTAGTGAAGCCGTAAAAAAGCCTTAGAAAATGCTGTAAAGTCGCAGAGCCAATGAAAGGGTGCCACGTGTAATAAGCATTAAATGGAAGTGACAATTGAAGCATTGATCCTATCGTAGCATTAATGGTGGCAAATATTCGTGCTTTAATAAAATCCACTTCCCAAATATTCAGTTGATGAATAAATGGCAAGTTGGGGGACTATCTGTATTGGGAAAAATTGAATTTACATATTGAAGTGATTGAAAGATGATGTGTCATAACACGAAGGCTGGTCAAAGAATGATGATTAGCAAAGAGGCACGAGTTGCAATAGATACAAACGGAAGCACAAGAAGAGGCACGCGCAAATGTTCAAAAGACTCGATGCACGTACCTATTTAAGTCTAAAAGTTAAGAAGAATGAACCTGACAGCACAAGGGAGCCCAAATACAGTATTTAATAAGCATTAAATACTGCAAGCGTTGGAGAATATGTATTAAATTACAATGATTATGTAACGTAGCATTTAATGCCTTTAATCCTCATAATGACGTTAGTATGATAAAGGCAAAACGTATAACTTAAAATAGCTATAAAAGGGAGAAGACTGATCATTTGTAGACACACAATATCATCTGAATATACTGGTTTTACTTTATTTTCTGTTATCTATTGGTTATCAAAATCCATTTCTTTTGTTCATTTTCGATTATTAGCTCGAATTCTTCTAAAAATAAAGCTTTGATTGAAATTCCATTTTTTGATTAAACAATCATGCTTTTTGTTGAGTGACCCTTTCCTTCCACTTAAGGCAATTCTCCAACGTTAAATACTTATTTTCCTAAAACTCAATTTTCCAAATTTGGTAAACCTTCAACTTGTCTTCCCTGGGCCCCACACCCAGTATTCCCGTTTCCCACTAGCTTGTCGGTAGCTCCATCTGTAACCAAAGCTATCTTCATTGATCATCTTATACCCAATCATCATTTGACACGTACTGTTTCGTACCAACTTTTTTCAATATTTCAAAGTCATCAACGGCTGATATTGTTCAATGATATATATAATCGAACGGCTGGGTATAGTTAAATATTCCCTACAAGAAAAGGCAATTATAGTATATCCATATGGAAAACGATGGAGTTATAATGTTGGATAAGGTGGATAAGATGTGGATATCCCACCTTATGGTATTAAACTTGGGATTATTTTATCTCATCTTCCAAGTGGGACAAATTAGTTCAGGGGATTGTAATTCCAGTTACGTACAATCTCGATATAATTTAGTACACGTACCAAATGAGTCTTGTACATTGATGATAATGCATAAAAAAATCTATACCAAGTTTAGTTAATCTATACTAACATTCGCAACAAAGCTTGACAATAACTTTAAAAAGTGTAGTGATTATTAACCAATCAAATTATATTGATAATGTTAAGTTTTTTCTTCACTGTCGATGTCTATACCTTAAATTTAAAAGTTAATGTTATAATAATATATTATAAAACAATAAAAGAATAAGAAGAGTATTGCAGAGAAAATTAGAGAGATAACTCTTATTGATTTAGGATGATTTACAATGGAATAAAACCCCTCTATTTATAGAGAAAAAGTGACTTAGCCACAAAATAATAATCCTAAAATCTCTCTAAAATATGGACATTCACCATAAATAAAATACTATTTATAACACTCCCTATTGAATGTCTATTCACCAGATAATGTACCTCATTAAAACCTTAACTAAAATAAAGTCCAGTGGGAAAAAAATTCTACTGAAAATAAAAGAGTACACATATCTAACAATACGCCTTTTGGTTTACCTCGTTAAAAACTTTGCAAGGAAAACCCAGTGGGACAAAACCTTGTAAGGGAAAATGAGTACAACTCGTATTAACTTCCCGTGATGAGACAATCAATTCACATTCTTGAGCCTTCGGATTCCAATCTTGTGTATCATCTTCAAAAGATCATTGGTAAAGATTTGATAAACAAATCAACTATATCAACTTGAATGAATATGATGCACCTTGAAATCATCATTCTTGATAGATATGTAATGTAATCATATAATGTCGTGGAATGGCCTTTCAATATCTCCATAGGATAAAAATTATCACTATCATATTATCGTGATTATAGTTATAGCAAGATATATATGAGCACAAATTGCACTTAGGATGTGGTACTTCAGGACCAAGAATTGTATATGCTATCAGCATTTTAAATCGTTCATGGATTGTCACATTGTATAACTATGTCACGACCCCAAAACCTGCACCGGTCGTGATGGCGCCTCTCGTGAAACAAGGCCAGCCAACACAAACCCCCAAACCAATTAACAGTTATAATAGTAATTAATTAAGTCATTAATAAGTGATGAATCCCAAAATAGAGCGAAATAAAAATAAATGCGGAAACAAACACAGCCCGACATCGGGGTGTCACCAGTCATGAGCATCTAGAATCCGTCTAAGAGTATGAAAAGACAACATAGTCTAATACAAAACTAGGAAAAACGAAATAAAGGTAGGAAGGAGAAGCACTGGGTTGTGAACGCCGAGCAGCTACCTAGTCAACTCTAAACAAGCCTTATGGAAGCAAATCAGCCCTCGCTAGCGTGACCCAAGACTCTTGAATCTGCACACAGGGGTGCAGGGAGTAATGTGAGTACGCCAACTCAGTAAGTAATAAAAGTAAAGGCAACTGAGTGGTAAGAAAACACGTAACTACACAGCAAAATGCTACAACGAGGCAGTATAAAACCAACACAATACAGTAAAACAGTAAAAGCTCATTAAAACTTCTTAGTTCAGTAAAACCTCTTTAAAACATCTTTCAGTAGTTCAAACGAGTGAATAAAAACAAGTATACAAGATAGAAACACAAATCAGCCCCTCGGGCAAAATACCAACAGAACCAGCCCCTCGGGCTATCTCACAATCACTCGTATCAGCCCCTCGGGCAATAACATGGAACAACATCAGCCCCTCGGGGTATATCAGATCACAAACTGGGTACCCGCACTCACTAGGGTGTACAGACTCCGGGAGGGGCCCCTTACGGCCCAAGCGCAATAACAAGTCATCTCGTAGCATAATCAACAGGCTCTCGGCCTCATATCAATCACAAGCCACCTCGCGGCATAATAAATCTGGCCCTCGGCCTCTCAAATATCACAATCAGTACCACATGTTGCGGCGCGCAGCCCGATCCCATAGTATCCTCACAACACAGGCCCTCGACCTTACTCAGTCAGAATCTCACAAGCCATACGGGAAACAGTAAAATATGATGCTCAGCCCAAAATATTATTTAAAATATCAAAAACGAGTAAAGATGGTTGAGTTGTGAAAGAAACAGTAGGGTATAGCATGACTGAATACAAATAGTAAGTCAAAACAGTGAGGAATATTAGTAAAAATCCTGGCACGAGGCCCAAATATGGCATTTAGCCCAAAACATGATGACAGCAAACAGTTTTCAATCAAATACGCAGATAAACAATCATGCGGGACGGACTAAGTCCCAATCCCCAACGGTGCACGACCCCACGCTTCTCATCAAGCGTGTACGTCACCTCAAAATAGCACAAAGATGTGAAATTCGGGGTTTTATACCCTCAGGACAACATTTATAATCATTACTTACCTCTATCCGATCCAAACTCTAGCCCGTGATGCCTTTGCCTATCGTCTCGGCCTCAACTCGTGTCGAATCTGACCAAAATCAGAATCATGGCGTCAAAATATGCTAAGGGAACGCAGCTCATGCGAAAATAATCAAATTACGATACAAATCCCGAAATTAACCAAACCCGACCCCCCGGGCCCACATCTCGGAATTCGATAAAAATTACATCAATAAACTCCTTATCTTCCCACGAGTTCATACATATCAAATTTACCAAAATCCAACCACAAATGACTCCTCAAATCCCAAATTCTAGGTCTCCAATCTCAAGCCCTAGTCTCTTCAATAATTTCCCACAAATTCCATGAATTTCAAGCCTAAATCAATGAAATAACACCATAGGAACGGGTATTATGATCAAAATTCTTACCTCAATGAACTTCCCTCTGATTCTCTCTTTAAAATCCCCCAAAAGCTCCAAAAATCGATTTAAAATGGTGATGAAAGTCTGAAAATCGCGAAGGAGGGTTTATATAATTTCTGGCCCAGGGTTTCCGCACCTGCGGCCCAAACTCCGCTTTTGCGCTACCGCTTTTATGGTCAGGAGCACCGCATCTGCGGTTGTCACTTAACGCCTCAATTCCGCACCTTTGATCAAACAGTCGCACCTGCGATACCGCAGGTGCGCTCAAATAGCCGCTTCTGCGGTCCCAGCTCCCATGGCCCTTTTCCGTATCTGCGACCCACTGGGCACTTCTGCGAGCCCGCACCTGCGGTCCCCTGGCCGCAGGTGCGGTTATGACAGTAGGCTCAGCTTCAGCTACCATTTCCAAATTCCTATCTTTCCGTCAAGCATCCGAACTCACCCCGAGGCCCCCGGGACCTCAACCAAAAGCACAAACAGGTCATATACCACTATTCAAACCTATTCCAATCTTCAAAACACCTCAAACAACATCGAATCAACCAAAACACATCGGATTCAAGCCTAAGGTTCCAGAAATCTTCCGAATTACGCTTTTGATCAAAAAGTCTATCAAACAACGTCCGAATGACCTGAAACTTTGCACACACATCCCAAATGACACAACAGACCTACTGCAACTTCCGGAAGTCCATTCCGACCCCTATATCAAAATCTCACCTATCAACCGGAAAGCGCCAAAAATCCATCTTTGCCAATTCAAGCCTACAGCTACTCCGGACCTCCAAAACTCATTCCGATCACACTCATAAGTCCCAAATCATCTCCCGAAGCTATCCGAACCATCAGAATTCACATCCGAGCCCTTTTTCACATAAGTCAACATCCAGTTGACTTTTCCAACTTAAGCTTACCCCAAAGAGACTAAGTGTCTCAAACCTTACCAAAACCATTCCGGATTCGAACCGACTAACCCGGTAACACATATTACGGATAAACAAAGCATAATAAAGCAAAAATAGGGAAAACGAAGCGGTAACACATGAAACGACTGGCCGGGTCGTTACATCCTCCCCCTCTTAAACAAACGTTCGTCCTCGAACGGGTCAAGAAATATACCTGAAGTCTCAAATAGGTGAGGATATCTGCTCCGCATCTCCCGCTCGGTCTCCCAAGTAGCCTCCTCCACGGGCCGACCTCTCCACTGCACCTTCACTGAAGTTATATCCTTTGACCTCAACTTTTGAACCTGACGCCCCAAAATAGCTACCGGCTCCACATCATAAGTCAAATCATCATCTAGCTGAACAGTGTTGAAATCCAGAACATGCGACGGATCGCCCATATACTTCCGAAGTATAGAAACATGAAATACCGGATGCACACTCGACAAGCTGGGTGGCAAAGCAAGCTCATAATCCACCTCCCCAATCCTCCGAAGTGCCTCAAAAGGCCCAATGAACCAGGACTCAATTTACCTTTCTTCCCAAACCTCATAACACCCTCCATGGGGGAAACCTTCAACAGAACCTTCTCACCAGTCACATAGGACACATCCCGAACCTTCCTGTCAGCATAACTCTTTTGTCTCGACTGCGCTATACGAAGCCTCTCCTGAATCACCTTCACCTTGTCTAAAGCATCCTGCACTAAGTCTCTACCCAAAAGCCTAGCCTCGCCCGGCTCAAACCAACCAACTGGAGATCGACACCGTCTCCCATACAAAGCCTCATATGGATCCATCTGAATACTCGACTGGTAACTGTTGTTATAAGCAAACTCCGCGAGCGGTAGAAACTAATCCCATGATCCACCAAAATCAATGACACAGGCGCGCAACATGTCCTCCAATATCTGAATAGTGCGCTCGGACTGCCCGTTCGTCTGAGGGTGAAAAGTTGTGCTCAACTCAATCTGTGTACCCAACTCTCGCTGTACCGACCTCCAAAACTGTGAAGTAAACTGAGTACCTCTATCTGAGATGATGGAAACTGGGACACCATGCAGACGAACAATCTCCCAGATATATATCTCTGCAACCACTCTAAAGAATATGTAGTACACACAGGAATGAAGTGCGTGGACTTGGTCAGCCGATCCACAATCACCCAAATAGCATCGAACTTCTTCAAAGTCCGTGGGAGCCCAACTACGAAGTCCATGGTGATCCGCTCCCACATCCACTCTGGAATATCCATCTGCTGAAGCAAGCCACCCGGTCTCTGATGCTCATATTTCACCTGCTGACAATTGAGAAACCGAGCTACAAATCCTACAATGTCCTTCTTCATTCTTCTCTACCAATAATGTTGTCTCAGATCCTGAACATCTTCGCGACACCTGGATGAATACAATACCACGAGCTATGAGCCTCCTCTAGAATCAACTCTCGAAGACCATCCCCATTGGGCACACATATCCGACCCTGCATCCTCAATACCCCGTCATCACCAATGGTCACATCTCTGGCATCATTTTGCTGAACCCTGTCCTTAAGGACAAGAAAATAAGGATCATCATACTGGCGCTCTCTGATGCGAGCAAATAAGGAAGATCGAGAAATCACACAAGCCAATACACGACTGGGCTCCGAAATATCCAACCTCACGAACCGATTGGCCAAGGCCTGAACATCAACTGCAAAAGGTCTCTCCCCAACAGGAATATATGCCAAACTCCCCATACTCACCGCCTTCCGGCTCAAAGCATCGGCCACCACATTGGCCTTCCCCGAATGATACAAGATAGTAATATCATAATCCTTTAGCAACTCCAACCATCTCCGCTGCCTCAAATTGAGATCCTTCTGCTTGAACAAGTGCTGGAGGCTACGATGATTAGTAAATACCTGGCATGACACACCATACAAATAATGCCTCCAAATCTTCAACGCGTGAACAATGGCAGCTAACTCCAAATCATGAACAGGGTAGTTCTTCTCATGGGGCTTCAGCTGCGAGAAGCATAAGCAATAACTCTACCATCCTACATCAATACACAACCAATACCCACTCTCGAAGCATCACAATACACTGTATATGAACCTGAAGCTGATGGCAATACTACTACTAGAGTTGTGGTCAAGGCAGTCTTGAGCCTCTGGAAGCTCTCTTCACACTCATTCGATCACTGAAATGGAGCACCCCTCAAAGTCAACTTGGTCAAGGGCGATGCGATAGATGAAAATCCCTGAACAAACCGGCGGTAATAACCTGCCAAACCAAGGAAACTGCGAATCTCTGTGGCTGAGGACGGTCTAGGCCAACTCTGAACCGCCTCTATCTTCTTCGGATCAACCTGAATACCCTCGCTGGACACCACGTGCCCCAAGAAAGCCACTGAACTGAGCAAAAACTCACATTTGGAGAACTTTGCATAAAGCTTCTCCTCCCTCAATCTCTACAACACCACTCTCAAATGCTCCACGTGCTCCTCCTGACTACGCGAGTATACCAGAATATCATCAATGAAAACAATAACGAACGAGTCGAGATAAGGCTGTAACATGCTGTTCATCAAATGAATGAACGCTGTTGGGGCATTGGTCAGCCCAAAATACATCACAAGGAACTCATAGTGACCATATCGGGTCCTGAATGTTGTCTTGAGAATATTCGAGTCCCTGATCTTTAGCTGGTGATACCCTGAGCGAAGATCAATCTTGGAGAACACCCTCGCTCCCTGAAGCTGGTCGAACAAATCATCAATACGAGGCAGGGGATACTTGTTCTTAATTGTGACCTTGTTCAACTACCTGTAATCAATGCACATCCTCATGGTGCCATCCTTCTTCTTCACGAACAGAACAGGAGCACCCCATGGCGAAACACTAGGCTGAATAAACCCCTTATCAAGGAGTTCCTGAAGTTTCTCCTTCAACTCCTTCAACTCCGATGGTGCCATACGATATGGTGGAATAGAAATGGGTGAGTGCCCGGCACCAGATCAATACCAAAATCGATATCCCTGTCCGGTGGCATGCCCGACAGGTCTGCAGGAAACACATCTGGATAATCCCTTACAACTAGAACAGAATCAATGTTGGGAGTCTCTGCACTGACATCCCTCACAAATGCTAAGTATGAAAGACAACCTTTCCCAACCATACGCTGGGCCTTCAAGAATGAGATTACCCTGCCGGGAACATAATCAGACAAACCTCGCCACTCAATCCGTGGCACACCCGACATAGCTAACGTCACTGTCTTGGCATGACAGTCCAAAATATCCTGGCACGGAGATAACCAATCCATGACCAATATCACATTGAAGTCTACCATACATAACAACAGAAGATCCACTTGGGTCTCCAGACCCACAATAGCCATAACACACGACCGGTACACACGGTCTACCACAACAGTATCGCCCACCAGAGTAGAGACATGAACAGAAGAAACGAGAGACTCGCAGGGCGTATCAAAATAATGGGAAAAATAAGATGACACATAAGAGAATGTAGAGCCAGGATCAAATAACACAGTGGCATCCCTACGACTGACTGAGATAATACATGTAATCACCGCATCTGAAGCAACAACATCAGGTCTAGCTGGAAGTGCATAGAAATGGGCCTGACCACCACCGGATCGACCTCCCCCTCTTGGGCGACCCCTAGATAACTGTCCTCCACCCCTAGCTGGCTGGGTGGATGGTGAAGTAACTGGTGCCGAAGTCGAGGTCTGACCCCTCTGCTGCGATGAACCCCCAAGGCGAGGACACTGCCTCCACATATGTCCCAACTCTCCACACTCATAGCAACTCCCTGGTACCGGAGACGGGGACTGAAGAGGACCCCTAGCACCAAAATGACTGGCAGACGCACCTAGCATAGAAGAATCCTGAATTGATGGAGCACGGGATGAACCCTGGGCTAGAAGGGCACCGAGTGAGGAATGACCCTGTTGAGAACCCTGAGAACCATGGCCCGATGATGCCCCACGATAACCTAGGCGAGTTGACTGAGCATGCCTGAATGGGTGGCCTCTGCCGTGCTGAAACTGACCCCTCGAAGGAGCACCCCCAAAATTACCAGATCTCGAGGCCTCTTGGCCTCCCTCTCCTCGCGCTCCTAGCGATGAACTGACTCAATCTCACGAGCGATATCAACAACCTCCTCAAATGTAGCACCTGACACCCTCTCCCTAATCATGAGAATCCGAGCTGATATATGAAGCCATCAACAAACCTCCTGATCCTCTCTCTCTCTCCGTAGCAACCAACCAAATAGCATGACGAGCTAACTCTGAGAACCTCATCTCGTATTGTGTCACAGTCATTTCTCCCTGCCGCAACTGCTCGAACTGCCTACGCAGCTCCTCCCTGCGGGACTGTGGCACGTACTTCTCCAAAAAGAGAGCGGAGAATTGCTGCTAAGTAAGAGGTGCTGCACCAGCAAGCCTACGCCTCTCATATGCCTCCTACCAAGTGAAGGCAGCTCCCGTAAACTGAAAAGTCGTGAATGTCACCCCGCTGGTCTCTAGAATACCTGTGGTGCGAAGAATCCTCTGACATCTATCCAAGAAACCATGGGCATCCTCGCCCTCTGCACCACTGAAAGTAGGAGGCTGGAGTCTGCCAACCTCTCCAATCTGCGCTGCTCGTCCTCTGGCATAACTGGAGCTACATAACCCTGAGCAGCTGCCCCCAGCTGAGCTAGTGGTGCCTCCGGTGTCTGCAATCCCTGAACAACCTGATCGGATGTGCGGGCGGCAGGAGTCTGAGTACCTCCCCCGGCCTGAGAAGTTGTTGCGGCAGTGGAAACTGCGACCGCCTGAGCAAGACTCGTACACACGGTTAAGATCTGGGCCAAGGTCTCCTGAAGACCTAGAATCACAATGGGCACAACTGGTGCCTGAGCTGGTATTGCTGGAGTGTCCACAACTAGGACCTGATCTTGAACTGGGGCGGCTGGTGGATCTGCAAGTGCTGCCCTAGCTGCTGTGCGGGTTACACATCTGCCCCTACCACGACCTCGACCGCGTCATCGGCCTCTAGTGGCCCCAGCTGGTGGTATTAGTGGTCGTCCATCCTGACCGGTCGCTCGTGTCCTCACCATCTGTGAGAGAATAGAATAACAGAAGTTTAGTACTCGGATAAACAAATTCGCACGACAAGAATTTCGAGAATATAAAGTTTTCCTAAAGGTTCTGCTGCCTCCCGAGGATAAATACAGACGTCTCCGTACCGATCCACGAGATTCTACTAAACCTGCTTATGACTCGGGAGACCTATGTAACCTAGGCTCTGATACCACCTTGTCACGACCCCAAAACCTACACCGATCGTGATGGCGCCTCTCGTGAAACAAGGCCAGCCGACACAAACCCCCAAACAAATTGACAGTTATAATAGTAATTAATTAAGTCGTTAATATGTGATAAATCCCAAAATAGAGCGAAATAAAACAAATGTGGAAACAAAAACAGCCCGACATCGGGGTGTCACCAGTCATGAGCATCTAGAATCCATCTAAGAGTATGAAAAGACAATATAGTCTAATACAAAACTAGGACAAACGAAATAAATGTAGGAAGGAGAAGCACTGGGCTGCGAACGCCGAGCAACTATCTAGTCAACTCCAAACAAGCCTGCTAGAAGCAAATCAGCCCTCGCTAGCGTGACCCGAGACTCCTGAATCTGCACACAGGGGTGCAGGGAGTAATGTGAGTACTCCAACTCAGTAAGTAATAAAAGTAAAGGCAGCTGAGTGGTAGGAAAACACGTAAATACACAGCAAAATGCTACAACAAGGCAGTATAAAACTAGCACAATACAAAAACAGTAAAAGCTCATGAAAACTTCTTAGTTCAGTAAAACCTCTTTAAAACATCTTTCAGCAGTTTAAATGAGTGAATGAAAACAAGTATAAAACATAGAAACACAAAACAGCCCCTCGAGCAAAATACCAACAGAACCAGCCCCTCAGGCTATCTCACAATCACTCGTATCAGCCCCTCGGGCAATAACATGGAACAACATCAGCCCCTCGGGCTATATCACATCACAAACTGGGTACCCGCGCTCACTGGGGGTGTACAAACTCCGGGAGGGGCCCCTTACGGCCCAAGCGCAATAACAAGCCATCTCGTTGCATAATCAACAGGCTCTCGGGCTCATATCAATCACAAGCCACCTCATGGCATAATAAATCTAGCCCTCGGCCTCTCATATATCACAATCAGTACCACATACTGCGGCGTGCAGCCCAATCCCATAGTATCCTCACAACACAAGCCTCGACCTTACTCAGTCAGAATCTCACAAGCCACATGGGCAACAGTAAAATATGATGCTCAGCCCAAAATATCATTTAAAATATAAAAAAATGACTAAAGATGGATGAGTTGTGCAAACTAGTAGGGTATAGCATGACTGAATACAAATACTAAGTCAAGACAATGAGGAATAGTAGTAAAAATCCTGGCACGAGGCCCAAATATGGCATTCAGCCCAAAACATGATGACAGCAAACAGTTTTCAATCAAATACGCAGATAAACAGTCATGCGGGACGGACTAAGTGACAATTCCCAACGGTGCACGACCCCACGCTCGTCATCAAGCATTTACGTCACCTCAAAATAGCACAACGATGTGAAATCCGGGGTTTCATTCCCTCAACACAACATTTACAATCATTACTCACCTCTATCCGATCCAAACTCTAGCCCGCGATGCCTTTGCTTCTCGTTTCGGCCTCAACTCGTGTCGAATCTGACCAAAATCAGAATCATGGCATCAAAATATGCTAAGGGAACGAAGCCCATGCAAAAATAATTAAATTACGACACAAATCCCGCAATTAACCAAACCCGAGCCCCCGAGCCCACGTCTCGGAATTCGATAAAAATTACATCAACAAACTCCTTATCTTCCCACGAGTTCATACATATCAAATTTACAAAAATCCAACCACAAATGACTCCTCAAATCCCAAATTCTAGGTCTCCAATCTCAAGCCCTAGTCTCTTCAATAATTTCCCACAAATTCCATGAATTTCAAGCCTAAATCAATGAAATAACACCATAGGAACGGGTATTATGATCAAAATTCTTACCTCAACGAAGCTCCCTCTGATTCTCTCTTCAAAATCCCCTAAAAGCTCCAAAAATCGATTTAAAATGGTGATGAAAGTCTGAAAATCGCGAAGGAGGGTTTATATACTTTCTGGCCCAGGGTGTCCGCACCTGCAGCCCAAACTCCGCTTCTGCACTACCGCTTCTGCGGTGAGGAGCACCTCATCTGCGGTTGTCACTTAACCCCTTAATTCTGCACCTATTATCGAACAGCCGCACCTGCGATATCGCAGGTGAGCTCAAACAGCCGCTTCTGTGGTCCCAGCTCCCATGGACCTTTACCGCATCAGGTGCCATTTCCAAATTCCTATCTTTCCGTCAACCATCCGGAATCACCCCGAGGCCCCCGGGACCTCAACCAAAAGCACAAAAAGGTCATATACCACTATTAAAACTTATTCCAATCTTCAAAATACCTCAAACAACATCGAATCAACCAAAACACATCAGATTCAAGCCTAAGGTTCCAAAGATCTTCCGAATTACGCTTTTGATCAAAAAGTCTATCAAAACACGTCCGAATGACCTGAAACTTTGCACACACATCCCAAATGACACAACAGACCTACTACAACTTCCGGAATTCCATTCTGACCTCTACATCAAAATCTCACCTATCAACCGGAAAGCGCCAAGAATCCATCTTCGCCAATTCAAGCCCAAAGCTACTCTGGACCTCCAAAACTCATTCTAATCACACTCCTAAGTCCCAAATCTTCCCCCGAAGCTATCCGAACCATCAGAATTCATAATCCGAGCCCTTTTTCACATAAGTCAACATCTGGTTGACTTTTCCAACTTAAGTTTACCCCAAAGAGACTAAGTGTCTCAAACCTTACCAAAACCATTCCGGATTCGAACCGACTAACCCGATACCACATAATACGGATAAACAAAGCATAATAAAGCATAAATGGGGAAAAAGGAGCGTTAACACATGAAATGACCGGCCGGGTCATTACAAACCAGAAAATAGGAATTTCGGCCAAAGCTTACTTTAGAAGCACTCGGGTTTCTGATAATCAAATAAAATAATATCTTTGTAATGAAAAAGGAAAATTTAGAACGAGAAATAGTAGAGCAATCGGTATAAAACAAAGTAAATAAGTATATTCCAATAATAATCAGAACGTGCCCATACAAATATCATTTCTCCCTCTTATATAGCTACTTCTAAGTACAACGTCTCTTCTTTCTCATAATTGAGTCTAATGAGCAATTAATGATATAAATGAAATGTTATATTTGGCATCGTAATTGTTTCATGAAGATTCTTTAATGTTTCTAATCATTCATACTCATTAATTGAAGGTTAACGAATTTGTAATTTTTGCCGTCTTGATTCATTCCATTGATATCTCTTCATATTATAAAGAGACCTGATCAACCGTTTATTCTTGTCTCTTAGACACCTTGCTCGTACCTATTTAGACTTGCGTCTCTTCAAGTATTCTTCTCCAGCTGCCACTTTTCTACTGTTCCACATGTCTTGCGACGTCAGCCACATAATTAATTACAAGTGTAATATTGATTTTCTCCAATATAGATAGTCCCCCCACTTGCCAATTATTCAGCAATTGAATATTTGGGAAATGGGTCTCATTAAAGCGGGAATTTTTGCCGTTGTTTCCCTCATGTCATTATACCTTCTTCTGAACCGACGCATCATATGTCACTTCCATTTAATGCATGTGACACGTGGTGTCCTATGATTGGTTCTGCAACTCCTCAGCGCCTTTTAGGGCTTTTTTATGGCTGCATCAATCACGAAGTGACTGTATTCGTAATGACGTTTCCATCATTATCTTTTTGTTAGACGGTTGCTTCCGAGTATAAATATATCCTTTGTCTTTTCTTTTACAAAATATTTTCCACATCTTGCCATCCAATACTTCCTACTTTTTCATACAACTATGTCTTCTCCAAACCCTGATCCCCGAAGGTCCTTATTGTAGATGAACTTCCCCTTGCTCCTACCAGAAGTAGGAGAGGTGGTAGACTGCGTAGTTTAGGGTCAGTTTCCATACGAGGTTCTTCTTCTCAACCTAGTTCTACTCCACCATCATCTTCTAGAAATAGGGCTTCTTTTTCACATAGGTCTTCTGCTAGAAATATGGATTCCAACGAGCCAATTCTTGAACCTACAGTTGACGAGATTATCCATGCCGAACTTTCTTTTTATTCTGATAGAGAGTCGATTAGAAATCAAGTTTCCTCTATGTCTTCTCATGATCATGCTGACCTTTATCCTTTACAGATTACTGAGGGTTTGATTTCTGTTGTTCGTAGAGATTGTCATTGGAAATTTGATTTTCCAATTCTGGTCCCCAATGAAAACTAAAGGATCACTTCTTTTAAACTTGGCTTTTCTTTTGTGTATACATATCCCTTAATAATAGATTTTAGACCTCCTATTGACCCATTCATTATTGAATTTTGCCGCTTCTTTAATGTGTGCTTAGGACAGATTGACCCTATTGTATGGAGGGCTGTAGCATGTCATAGGTATTTGGCTAACCTGGCTCAATTACCTTTCACCTTTTATCATCTAATCCATCTCTACTCTCCTAAATTATTCCGTCATGGGATTTTTACTCTCGTGGCGAGGAGTAAAAGAGTTTATTCAGCCCTGAGGACGATAAAGATCGTGGTTGGTACGCCCGAGTTGTTGTTGCTCCTACGAGTGGGTTAGTAGGTGTAGAGAATATGCCCTTCCATGAGAAGTGGAACTTTGCACGTAAGTTTTCTTTACAACTTTTTTTTTTCTTCTTTTTTGTAGGGCCTGTACCTCCCGTAACTGTTTTACTTTTCCTTTTCAGCGACAATGCGAACTGTTGAGCAGATTCCCGATTTTCGCGGTTGGGTAGAAAAATTGTTAACAATTGCTCCTATAGAAGTAAGGTCTTGGAAATATCTTTCAAATAGATTTGGTTGGAAGGTTAAGACTCATGGTAACTTTCTTTTCCATTTTCTCCTTTTCCTTCGTTCATTCTTACATTAGAACTTATTAACCCTTTTTTTTATCAGGGTTTCCCATTCGAGGTGTGAGTGCTGAGTCAATCACTGCTTCAAGGCTTTCTCTAGCAAGAGCTCAGGATATAATCTGGAGTTCTTCATCGAAAAGAATAGCCGATAGACCATAGGATTTTGAAGATAAATAAGAGCGGCATGGAAGCTCATTAGTTCGTAAGCCATGGGCCAGAAGACGTGTCATTTCAGATGACGAAGCTACTCCTCCCCCTCGTCCTGTTTCTGTGATCGAGCCTGAGGAAGCCACTTTAGTGAGTTCTGATGAAGAGATACCTACAACACCCCGTGATCCTGCTGAACACCTCTTTTCTCGTGGGTTTGATGATGAGAATTTTGGCTTGATTTCTGAGGAAGCGCCTCTTGCCTCTTTTTCAGTGTCTGTTCCAATGGAACCCCATTTGCCTGCTCCTTCCGTTGCTGTTACTGCTTTTGACTTCTTTGTTTGCTCCTACTACTTCTACTGCTCGTGCAGAAATTGGTTCTTCAAGTGGAAGCATATCAATGAAGCATATTACCATCGAGATTCATGCTGATCGTAATCTTTTGAATAAGTCAGGCCAGGCCGACGTGTGGCTGAAACCCTTAATAGGCCCGGTTGAGAAGTCAAAACTGGAAAGTCATATTTCTTTAACTTGGATGAATGACATTGTGTAGTCATCTTTGAAGGTACAAACTCCTCCTTTTTATCTTATGTGATTATCCTTTCGTTAGGATCTCAACCTTTTTTTTGTTTATGTAGATCAATCTCGTCGGTACGGAGATGATGAAAAGGATTGTTCATACGGAGCAGTTGATGCATGACTATCACACTGAGGCAGGTAATTGGAAAGAGTAGTATGAAAGTCTTCAACTCGAGATAGAGGTTTCAGAGGAGAACAAATGTACCTTGGAGCAGCAGATAAAAGTTATGGCAGCAGAACTAGCAGTTGAGAAAGCCTCTTCCAGTCAAGCGGGCAAGGATAAGAACCTTCTTGAGTCGTCTTTTGCTGAACAACTTTCTAAGGCCACAGAAGAGATCAGAGGTCTGAAGGCCCTATTGAATGAGAAAGAAGTTTACGTTGGTGAGCTTGTTCAAACACTCACCCAGGCTCAAGAAAATCTCCGGGTGTCTTCCGATAGGGTTTAATTTTTGGAGAGTTCGCTTGCCCCCTTACAGGCTTCTTATGATGCTGCCTTAACTGAGAAGGAAGAGCTTAAGAATGAAATTGATCATTGGGAGAAAGATTACGAAGCTCTTGAAGACAAGGCTGTTGTTGAAGTAAGTTGGGCCTTTTTGAAGGCGTGCCATGATACTCTTATGGAGGTAAGCCAGGAAGGTTTTAACTTAGCTGCTGAGATAGCAAAAATTGAGGAAACAATTGAGAAAACCCAGCAAAGCCAGAGTTTTTCTTCACCCGTGGCTGATACTCCTGAAGATGATGAAGCTGATCCTGGTGTAGCAATTGTTCAAACCCCTTCTGCTCAAGTTGAACCTCCTGTTACTGGTGATACTATCTTGAATACTGGTTCAGAACCTGCTCCATAGTGAAAGTTTGATTGAAAAGTTTGCTTTTTTTTTGTTGATGGAATACTTGGTGGTTTACCCCTGGTCTTATTTTAGGGTGATGTTTTGAAAGGTTTTGCCGCTAGTCCGTTTCGGGGCTTTTTGTAAGGCCAATCAGGTTAAAACTAAGTTCATACTTAGTTTTAACCATGGTATTATGACATTAGAAAGTTTATCTTTTCTAACTTTTATGATACCTATATTTCGAGTTTCTATTTTTACTATCTTAGTGGTTTGCCCTTGCCTTTTTCTTTATAAGTTTGGAGCTTTGTTTTCCACTTCAATTTTAATATGTGGGTTCTGTTTTACTCTTTTAAATTTTGCATTTAAAAATGCTTTGTTAATTTCGTGGCTTTTTGAATCAAGCACGATTTATAAAAGTGGGCCCTTTTATATACAACACTTAATGAAGAAGACGTCCCAACTTCATAATGGTGTAAACATAAGAAAGAAGGAATAGGAACACACGTGTTTCTTTGAACGACTTTCGAGAAAAGTTTTATATCATTCGAACTTACAAACTGAATAATGCTCTACATGTATTTAAGTCTCATCTATAACTCTTTCGTAACTTTTTTCTTTACAACATATTTGTAAAATTTCAAGGGTATATTTTGACAACCCATGACTAATATTGCCTTTAACCTAAACATTCGTAAGATTTTGGAATTTTCATCCACGAGAGTATTCTTCATAGGTTTCTGAATCAGGCTTGTGTTTTTGGCTCGTGGCTTTGCTCTGAACGTTTGATTTGTTGGGTAGACTTTAGGCTTTGGATTGAATTCTAATTATTCCAGTCTTCCTTGCCTTCCTTACGCGTATATTATATTGTCCCCCAAGTGTTTGAGCTTTGAAGCATGAAATCTCTAGCACTTGATTATTCTTTCCACGCGGTCCTTTTCCTAAAAAGGAAAAACATATGAGACTCGGAGGTATAACTTAGATGAAGACTGCTTAACCCTTTATATTTCCATCAGAAAAGTTGTAAC
Source organism: Nicotiana attenuata (assembly GCF_001879085.1). Taxonomy (NCBI): domain Eukaryota; kingdom Viridiplantae; phylum Streptophyta; class Magnoliopsida; order Solanales; family Solanaceae; genus Nicotiana; species Nicotiana attenuata. Next base: position 100,023 of record NW_017673984.1, read on the forward strand.
CCTAGACTGGGAATTATGTTTCTTCTGCGTGTCTTTCAGGTATAATATCCTCATTTGGCGTGGGCTAGCTTTTTGCCTATCATCTAAAATTGTTAGTATAACTTTAACACTTCAAAAACAAAAATTGTAATTGAAGGTACCTGACCGTGGGTATTTCCTTTTCTTCCGTTCTCTTAGAAATAATACTTTTTCAGATGAAAAGCATTCCAACTTGAGGGTAGAACCTTGCCATCCATGGTTTCAAGTTCATATGCACCTTTTCCTGCGATACCTCGAACCTTGTAAGGTCCTTCCCAGTTTGGACTCAGCTTTCCAGCATTGGCTAATCTTGTGGATTGGAAAACTTTCTTGAGTACGTAGTCCCTAACCTTGAAGTATCTAAGACGAGCTTTCCGATTGTAATATCGCTCTATAACTTGGTTTTGCGCAGCCATCCTTATCAAATCTTTTTCTCTCCTTTCTTCAAGCAAATTAAGATTTATCCGCATATCCTCTTCATTTGAATCTTCAGCTGCTTGAACATATCTCGTACTTGGCTCCGCTATATCAACTGGAATTAAAGCCTCAGCTCCGTATACAAGTGAGATTGGTGTTTCTCCCATACTTGTTTTTGCTGTTGTTCGGTATGCCCACAAGACTCCAGGTAACACCTCTGGCCACTTGCCTTTTGACTCCTCTAGTCTTTTCTTCAAGTTATTAATAATAACTTTATTTGTTGACTCAGCTTATCCATTGGCCACTGGATGATGAGGTGTCGAAGTAATCCTTTTAATTTGCCAACTTTGAAAGAATTCTCTGATTTGTGCACCTATGAACCGCGAGCCATTATCGCACACGATCTCTTTTGGAACTCCAAACCAGCATATGATGTTTCGCCAAATGAAGTCTCTGACCTCTTTTTCACGTACCTGTTTGAAGGCACCTGCTTCTACCCACTTAGTAAAATAATCAGTGAGTACTAATAAAAATCGTACCTTGCCTTTGGCTTGTGGTAGTGGACCCACGATATCCTTCCCCCATTTCATAAAAGTCCATGGTGCAACAACCGAATGTAATAATTCTACTGGTCGATGCATATTGTTACCATACCTTTGGCACTTGTCACATTTAGCCACAAAATTTTGTGTTTCTTCTTCCATTTTTGGCCAGTAATACCCTACTCTAATTAAAGTTTTTACCAAAGATCTTCCTCCGGCGTGATTTCCTCAATGTCCCTCGTGTATTTCCCTCATCACATATTCCATTTGAGAAGGTCCGAGACACCTTTCTAGAGGGCCAACGAACATTTTTCGATATAGATTGCCTCGATCTAAGCAATAACGAGCAACCATTCGACGAAGTGCCTGAGCCTTTTTCTTATCTTCAGGTAGTGTTCCGTACTGCAAAAAGTTGACAATTTCGTTTCTCCAATCCCAAGTTAAATTATTGAAATTTACCTCGTTTTTATCTTAGTCGAGTACTGAACGAAACAAATGTATTACAGAAGCATTCTCTTCATTTGTTACTTCTGCCGTGGATGCAAGATTAGCTAACACGTCTGCCTCGACGTTCTCTTCTCTTGGTATTTGCACAATTTTCCTAGTTTGGAATTGTCTAATTATGTCTCGTGCCTTTTCCAGATATTTTTGCATCCTCACCTTTCTAGCTACATAAGTCCCCTGCATTTGGTTAACTACAAGTTGCGAATCGCTTTTGATTATAACCTGCTCTATTCCAAGCTCTCGTGCCAATTCTAGACCTGCAATCACAGCTTTATATTCCGCTTCATTATTAGTAATAGGATGGGATTTTATGGCTTGTCGTATAGTCTCTCCCGCGGGTAGAATAAGGATAATGCCCAAACCTGCTCCTTTTACATTTGAAGAGCCATCGGTAAATAGGGTCGAGGTACCTGGATTAGACCCGTTAAATACCTGTAGTTCTTTTTTTGCTGCTGCTACTATCCCTGGACTTTTGCCACCAAATCTGCTAAAACCTGTGACTTTATTGCAGTTCTAGGTTGATATGTGATGTCATATTCACTCAGTTATATAGCCCATTTGGCTAACCTACCTGACAAATCTTGTTTATGTAAGATATTACGTAAGGGGTAGACAGTTACCACAGAGATAGGATACCATTGAAAATAAGGCCTTAATTTTCCAGATGTCATCATTAATGCTAATGCAAGTTTTTCTAAATGAGGATATCGAGTTTCATCATCCAATAAAGACTTGCTAACATAGTAAATTGGAGATTGTTTACCTTGGTCCTCTCGAACTAATACAGCACTTACTGCCACTTCGAAAATAGCGAGATAGATGAGTAGTTTTTCCCCGTCCTTTGGTTTGGCTAGCAATAGTGGGTTTGACAGGTATGCTTTTAAATTTTTGAGTGCTTGTTGACATTCTTCAGACCATTCAAATTGACTTTGCTTTTTCAAGCCTGAAAAGAACTTAAAGCATCTTTTCGATAATTTGAAAATAAACCTTCCCAACGCTGCTATTCTACCTGTCAACCTCTGCACTTCTTTTTTACTCGTAAGTATATTTGGTATTTCTTCAATAGCCTTAATCTGCGCGGGATTTACCTCAATGCCACGGTTAGAGACAAGGAATCCCAAGAACTTACCTGACGACACGCCAAATGCACATTTCTCAGGATTTAACTTCATGTTGAATTTGCGGAAGATCTGAAACGTATCTGACCGGTGTTGAATATGATCCCCTGCTTGTTGTGATTTGACTAGCATATCATCTATATAAACCTCCATGGTTTTTCCTAAACGTTCTTGAAACATCTTGGTCACTAGCCTCTGAAACGTGGCCCCAGCATTCTTTAGACCGAATGGCACAATTTTATAATAGTAAGTCCCCCTGTCTGTAATAAAGAAAGTTTGTTCCTCATCTGGAGGATCCATATTTTTCTGGTTATATCCTGAATAGGCATCTAAAAACTTAATAGCTCATGTCCTGCAGTAGCATGAATTAATTGATCTATGTGTGGTAATGGAAAAGAATCTTTAGGACAAGCTTTATTTAAGTCAGTATAGTCCACACAAACTCGCCACTTACCATTCTTTTTGGGCACTACTATAGTATTATCTAACCAATCAGGATACTTTACCTCGCGGATAGATCCGATTTTTAAGAGTTTTTGTACTTTACCTGAATCGCCTGATTCTTGAAGGACCCTTGCTTCCTTTTCTTTTGTTTGACAGGTGGATATGTTGGATCTTCATTCAGCTTATGGGTCATTACCTCCGGTGGTATACCTGTCATATCTGAATGCGACCAAGCAAAGCAATCTGCATTAGCTTTTAAAAATTCAATTAACTTACTTTTCATCTCCGGGCTGAGGTTGGCTCCAATGTAGAATTTTCTGTCCGGCCAATGTATGAACAGTACCACAGCTTCCAGTTCCTCGATTGTTGTTTTGATGTTTTCATTCTCTTCTGGTTCATGAATAGTATCGGGCCTTGAGTCTACATCTGTTTGTCCGTCTACAGTTGAGGCTTGCATTGCTAAATCCTCAACAGAATTTTGTAATTGCTATTTTTCATCGCTTTTCGCACTCGAGTCTGCCACTGAGTTAATGCTTCGAGAAGCCTGTTGATTGCCACAGATTTTTTGTATTCCCCATTGTGAGGGAAACTTGATAACTTGGTGCAGGGTAGACGGAACAACATCCATTTCGTGAATCCACAGTCTGCTGAGAATCATATCGTACGCCATATCCAATTCTATCACTTGACATTTGGTATCTATGACTACTCCTTCTGCGAATGTGGTGAGTATTATCTCCCCCTTCGTTATAACGCTTGAGTTTTCAAAACCAGACAAGGTCCGTGCTTTGGGTATCAATTTATCATTGGCTTGCATCTCGTTTACCACTCTTAACAGAATGATATTTAAGGAACTACCTGGATCAATAAAAACTAGCTTTACAATAGTATCATGTACAAATAAAGATATTACCAGTGCATCATTGTGTGGGGTCAGCACGCCATCAGCATCATCAAATGTTATACTATCTTCTTCCAAAACTTGACGAAATCACTTCCCGTGGGTGATTGTGATTTTTGACACCTTCTTTACTGCCTTGTATGTTACGCCATTGACCTCCTCCCCTCCACTTATGACATTAACCGTTCGTTTTGGTGACGGAGGTTTCGGCGGTTCTTGCCTATTCCTCATATATGCTTGCTTTCCCTTTTCACTGAACAATTCGGTTAAGTAACCTTGTTTTAATAGATGTTCCACCTCACCTTGTAGCAATCTGTAGTCCGTCGTTTTATGACCGTGATCATTGTTAAACTCGTACCAAAAATTGGGATTTCTCCTATTTCCCGATTTGGATTTGACCTCATTTCTTTTGCCCATCGTACCTTATCTCCCATGCTTCTTAAAACATCCACCAACTTAGACGTGCTAACATTAAAACTATAACTACCAATTTTTGCTTTTGATCCTTTGTCGTCATCCCGTGTGCCTCACGTGTTTCGCTCCTTTCCGTACCTTGACGATGAACCTGATTGTCTGTCCATTGATCTAGGGTCATACCTTGGATTTTCTTGTTTTGAACGTGAATCCCTTCCTGCTGATCCCAAATAAGGTTCGTACCTATTTTTACCGGACCTTTTTTCAGTTTCCACCCGCCTTGAACTTACTCTTTCATCTTTCTGAGACTAAGTGATAGTATCTTCTTCTATCCGCAGCTTTGTGTTGTATCTATTATAAACATCATTCCAAGTTGTTGCAGTTAATTCTCGCAAGCTTTCTTTAAGTCTCCTCGTGGCTTTCGAGCTTTTTTCATTCAGATTACTGGTAAATGCCATAGTCGTCGAATTATCGGAAACACGTGGCAACATCATCCTTTCACGCTGTAATCTGTCTACAAATTCCCTAAGCAGCTCCGTATCCCCTTGTTTAATTTTGAAAATGTCTTACATCCTCTTTTCAACTTTCTGAGCTCCCGAGTGTGCTTTTATAAACGAATCTGCAAGCTCAACAAAGGAATCAATAGAATTTTCAGGTAAAAGAGAGTACCATGTCAATGCTCCCTTCGTGAGTGTTTCTCCGAACTTTTTGACCAATACTGATTCAATTTCTTGCTTAGTCAAGTCATTGCCCTTTACGCCAATTGTAAATGCAGTTACGTGGTCCCGTGGATTAGTTGTTCCATCGTATTTCACGATATCGGGCATCTTGAATTTTTTTGGAATTGGAAAAGGAGCGGCACTTGGCTTCCAAGGTTGTTGAGAGTATTTTTCCATATCTATTCCCTAGATTACAGGCGGTACACCAGGTATCTGCTCTATGTGATCGCTCTGTTCCTTGAGATGCTTCTGCAAAGTTAGTACTAAACTTTGTAAATCAGAGTTAATTGGGTTACCTGATTCTCCATCTCGAGATTCGCTGGGAGTTCCTCCGCTGCCTGATTTAACGAGTCCCAAGCGGGGATTTTCTACGGTTGCATTGTTGTTTGGAGGCGGAGTAGGTGGAATAGTCGGAAACCTGCTAACAATAGCTTGAAGAGCATTGTTGACCTGTTGAGCGATTAACTGCTTCAACGGTTCATCAACAGCTTGATCATTCTCCCGCTGCTCATTCATATTTGATTCAGATCCGTCAGGAGTCCCCTCTCGAGACTGCCGAGGAGAGTAACGTGGTGAGGGTACTGGTGTTCCATCTCCTTGTTGATTTAGTTGATTCAACTGATGTTGCTGAGTTTGTTGGTTTTGTAAATTTTGTTGGTCGTTGTCATTGACTTCGACAAATTTTTTTTTATAGAAGAATGGATTTGGAAAGTGAGGAGATTATCAGATTCCCGGTAACGAAACCAATTTGTTTAACCAGAAAATAGGAATTTCGGTCAAAGCTTACTTTAGAAGTACTCGGGTTTCTGATAATCAAATAAAAGAATATCTTTGTAATGAAAAAGGAAAAATTAGAACGAGAAATAGTAGAGCAATCGGTATAAAGAAAAATAAATAAGTATATTCCAATAATAATCAGAACGTGCCCATACAAATGTCATTTCTCCCTCTTATATAGCTACTTCTAAGTACAACGTCTCTTTTTTCTCATAATTGAGTCATAATGAGCAATTAATGATATTAATGAAATGTTATATTTGGCAATCGTAACTGTTTCAGAAGATTCTGTAACGTTTCTAATCATTCATACTCATTAATTGAAGGTTAACGAATCTGTACTTTTTGCCGTCTTGATTCATTCCATTGATATCTCTTCATATTTTAAAGAGATCCGAGCAACCGTTTATTCTTGTCTCTTAGACGCCTTGCCCGTACCTATTTAGACTCGCGTCTCTTCAAGTATTCTTCTCCAGGTGTCGCTTTTCTACTGTTCCATGTGTCTTGCTACTTCAGCCACATAATTAATTACAAGTGTAATATTGATTTTCTCCAATACACATATAAGTACAGTCGAATAAGCCATATAAAATCAAGTTTTCATGTCATGCCAGACATATAAGACACACGAAAGTGATTGCACACACTATTGACTTTATACTTTCGAGTATTTGAACTACAAGTCCATAACTACATATCTTCCATCTGAAACCAATTCTATTCGAATTTTGTCTCTTCCATTTCGCCAATATTTTAGTTGTTGTATTCGACAAACTTAAGATCCTCATATATACTTAGCGCCATCATAGATGTCATAGACATACATTTTATATCAGTTTCAACTTCATTTTTTCATAAAAACATAATATAGAAATCTCTTCATTCATATTTTCAGGTACCTGAACCTCTCCCGAGATTTTATGAAGTGTTATGTCATGTGATCTTCTAGATCACTTCCCTCCTTAATATGATCATTTTGATCATTTGCTCATCTTCTTTATCAAGAATTTTATTTGAAACCGATTTGTCAATACGCTTTAAGCATACCATACACTTTGTCCTTCTAGGACTTATTCTAATAAGAGCATTTGCAGTGAGAATATAGTTACTTTCTTTTGGTCAGCAAATGCGTCTGGCATGCGTTGCAATATATTGGAGATGAATTATTTTTTTATGAAATTCAAGTTCATATTATTTTATTCGAGGTTCAAGATGTACAAATGATAATTCATTCCATGTAACTTTTTTTCAATTATTTTTCCTGTTTCTCCCTTAGAAAAACTAACTTGCTTCCTCAACTTTGGAAACCCACCTTTTTGCGCTATTGTGTTAATCAAAATATACACGCACATCAATAAGATGGAATTACTTGGTTGCTGATCCTGAACTACTTGTGAGGGGAGAATATAATGTACTTTCGTATATAACATATATCAAACTAATATAGATAACTTTGTTCTCATAAGAAATAGTTTAGATATTAAGTGGAGGCACTTAATAAATTATTTTGCTAAACCAATTGTGATATAAACCAACTTATCAAGATGAACTGTCTTGAATAGAAAATCTAGAAATTATGTTCTAAATTAAATTATTGAGCAAGTTATCTCGCAAACACCAGGTTGCAGGTTAATAATAATCACATATGTAACCATCTCATAGATGCATCTTATGTGGTATACATGGCAGGTGAATGGGCCCATAACCTTTGATATTTTCAGCATTCATGGGATTCAATCCCAATTTTAGTTTGTCTATTAATTAAGAGAATTCGTGAAGAACTTTCTAGTTCTTTAATATTTACTGATAATAGGTGAATTTAACTATAATTAGGCCCTAAAGAACCACCTTCTTGTATAGTTTTGATGATAAAAGTGATAACAAAATGCTCTGATTAGTGCTTTTCATGCTTTGCAGGTGATATATGACAAAAGAAGGCTATGGAGTACTTTTGGGATCAAATATGGAGAAAAAGAGGCCAATCGTAAAATTTTGCCAAGTGAACCAAGCGAAGCAGCTCAAACCATGCCTGAAGAAGGGCTGCCGCGGTTCCACCGCAACCGTGGCAGAACCGCGGTAGAAGACTGTCGCAGACAAGTTGAGATTCAGAGAAGGTGTGTGGTCGCGGTTTGACCGCGACCGCGGCAGAACTGCGGCAGAGGCGGAAAAGTTCAGGGACTTAAGTGCAAAACATGGGATTTTTAGCTCAAAACCCTATTTTAAATACTAGACTTCGCCCAAGGGAGGCAGGGATTTGTATTGGAGAATATTTTAGCAAGCAAAACAATTGTGAGAGATCACCTAAAATATCATATCTTCTTCTACTTTAATTTTTCTTGCAATTATGATTATGAATATTGTTCTAGTTTATTTACTCATAGTCCTGAGCAACTAAATCTTTTGTCTAGGGTTTTGATGGAACCTATTGAGGGATGAACTTCTTGTTTATGTGAATACAGTTTGCCAGTTTAATTTCTATTTGTCCAACTACGTGTTTGTTGTACTTAATTGTCAGGATCCTCAACTAGCTGTGCCTATTTAGTGTGCATAACTCGGGAGAGAGTGCATATTTAGGTAATTGTTAAACAACACCACTCCCAAAGTATATGAGGGATCTATAACTGCGGGTTTAAAGGCGGGATTAGGGATAACGAAGCCTTGGGCGTAATCTTAAGTGAACTGTGATAAATAAAGCTAGCTAGTGCATCTCGGGAGAGTGCAGTTAGTAAATTACTGTGATTACTCGTGAGAGATTTATGGTAAGAAGAGCGTTCATGATTGATAGAATGTGTTGGTGAATTTGTATGAAACATAAACAGAAGGAATTCCATCAATAGGGGAAATCAGTACCTTAGCGCTTTCTCATTATTGTTTACAGCTTAGCATCTTTAATTTGCAACTATTAGTTACTGTTAATCTTAGTTATTAAAAACACCAACAACTGTGATTCTCAACGTTTGGGAAATTGATTCTAAAGAGTTTAGTAGGTCTAAAGATAGTGATTGATAGGTTAATTCTCT
>NW_017673984.1:112501-113194 GCF_001879085.1 Nicotiana attenuata
CTGAAACGGTGCATCGAGACTAACTGGTTCTGAACTGGGAGAAGTGCCACTTCATGGTACAAGAAGGCATAGTCTTGGGGCACCGGGTGTCAAGCAAGGGAATTGAGGTGGATCGTGCGAAAGTGGATGTAATAGCAAAGCTGCCTCCCCTAACCTCCGTCAAAGCAATCAGAAGCTTCCTTGGGCATGCCGGTTTTTTACCGGAGGTTCATAAAAGACTTCTCCAAAATTGCCAACCCTCTATGTAAGTTGTTAGAAAAAGATCACCCGTTCTTGTTTTCTGATGATTGCAGGGTAGCATTTGAGGAGTTGAAAAAGAGACTGGTCACAACACCCATCATTGTTGCCCCCAGCTGGGAGCAACCGTTCGAAATAATGTGTGATGCCAGTGACTATGCAGCGGGGGCAGTGCTGGGCCAGCGGAAAGACAAACTGATGCACCCAATCTACTATGCCAGTAGAACGCTGAGTGGAGCCCAGTTGAACTACACTGTGACTGAGAAGGAGATGTTGGCTGTGGTGTTCGCGTTCGACAAGTTCCGATCCTACCTGATAGGGTCCAAGGTAATTGTATATACTGACCATGCAGCTCTCAGGTACCTAATCGAAAAGAAAAAATCTAAGCCACACTTGATTCGTTGGGTGTTGCTACTGCAAGAATTCGATCTTGAAATTCGTGACCGTAAGGGCACT